>NW_009628517.1:0-24554 GCF_000690535.1 Cariama cristata
TCCCCATACATTTCTTTGAACGCCCCTGAGAGCTTTCCTCCACATCAGGCAGAATAAAGGTCTTCCAAGTCTAGCATTTGTTCTGCATTTCCCCTTTTCCCCCAAAAAAACTTGTCTCTTTGACCCCCCCTCAAAAGCGAGGCTTTGAGTAGTGTCTCAGCCCCTCCTGGACACAGCATCAGGCCACGCAATGGGACCATCCAAAGCCCCCCACGTGTGCTGGAGCTGCTGTGGCATTCCCGGGAGGCTCCTGCTGAGCTGATCTGGACTGTTCCTCCCTCCCTAAACCTCCCCCAAAGGGGACTTTCTGCCCCTTCACCCCAGCTGCCAGGAGGCAGACTTGGAGCCGGTGCTGCCTGGGGGCCTGGGTAGGGACCATGCTGAGAGGAGGTGGCTGGAGGGGCAGAGACCTCCCAGCTGGAGGTCAGTCTTTGGGGACAGGAGGCCACCTGGGTAAACACATGTCCCAGGGTGTCCTCACCCACTTAGGGCATCAGAGGCCCTGACCCTGGAGAGCAGAGCTCCAATGTGGCACTTGGCAGGTTGGGGCTGAGGGGCAGCATCCCACGCCGAAGCCAAGCCCCATTCGTGTGCCAGCGTGACCCACAGCACAGCCCCCAATGTCACTTGCCTTGAGTCAGAAGTGTTGCCACTATTGCCATCACCAGGGACTCGGCACAGATATGGCGGGCATCAGAGGCCCTGACCCTGGAGAGCAGAGCTCCAATGTGGCACTTGGCAGGTTGGGGCTGAGGGGCAGCATCCCACGCCGAAGCCAAGCCCCATTCGTGTGCCAGCGTGACCCACAGCACAGCCCCCAATGTCACTTGCCTTGAGTCAGAAGTGTTGCCACTATTGCCATCACCAGGGACTCGGCACAGATATGGCACAGGGGATTTGCCTGCCCGGGCAGCAGGCCCCCCCCAGTTTTGTTGGCAGGAGGAGAAGAGACCCTGTGGCAAAAGCACCTGCTGGGATTGCAGCAAAATAGGTACAACTGCAGGCACCAGAAAACCTTCAGCATCACCTGCACACACCTGCCAAAGGTAGAAGTCACTGCAAGGTCTCCAATATTGAAGACACTCACTTAAAACACAGTTTTCAAATGTCGGTGTTTCAGAACAACAGTGATGCTTGACCCCTTCCCCCTCCATTTCTTCGTATTTCTTGAACCTTTACAAGGCACAGAGATACATTTACATGGGTTTTCTCCTCTAAATAATTAATTTAGCAATTATTTAAAAAAAAAAAAAAAGCAAAGGTAAAAATAAGCAAGCAAAACTAATCCAAGATCTGGGAAAAAATACAGGATAACCTCCAGCCCAAAGATCCAAGCAGTACACACAACTCAACACTAAAATAAGCTTCCTCAAATGCAGGGGAAAAAAAACAAACAACAAAACAGCTCCTCAATCAGAACTGGGAAAACATTAGAAAGGACCAGTTTTATCAGCCTCCTCCCAGGTTGTCAGGAGGGCACTGCGCAGGCGTCCCTTACTGCTGCCGTGACCACCTCCCTGCAGCAAACAAGGCAAGAGGTGGCCAAGTGGGAGACTGAGCACACCAGGGTGGGTGTCCCCCCCTCCCCAGCCTGGGACCCCAAGCGAGGGGCCAGCAGGTTTGCCCCAGACAGAGACACAGCACATCAGATCCACACAGCTGCAGCACAGGATTTCGCTTCCCAACAGTAACGGCAGTATTGATGGTAGGATTTGGGCCTTAAGGTCTTCAGCTTATTTTTCCACGTGAAAGGTTTTTCCACCTTTCCCTTAGTACCACGCTGGGGAAGGGAAGCAGCTCCCAGCCACGGCAGCTCTCCCTGCCGAGCACGGCTGGCAGGAGCACACACTCCCCATCCTGAAGCAGCATCAGCCAGTGCATAAGTTACCTGTAGGTTTGCATGGATCTCACTCGTGGAAAAACACCAAAAGTGCCCACACAGCACAGGCAGATGCACCAGCAGAGAACCATTCACAAGGAGGGACATAGCAAAGTCCAAAAGCAGTGCTTAAATACCTTTGGAGAAAAAAAATCTGCATTCCAAATACTTCAGGGAAAGCCTGATGCAAGTCCAGCAAAACCAGTGGGTTGGAGTCATGCTGAAGGTGCAGCCATCCCCTTGCTCTCCTGACCAGCAGCATTCAGAAAATGCTGCATTTTCCTATTACATACACCCTCACACTGCAAAATCCACCCCATAAGGCACCAGCCCAGGCTTAACTTACTCAAGTCAGTGATGTTCCTCACCTGCTGACAGTTAAAGCAGCCTTGAGCTGCTGTGCAGGTGTGAAGTGCTAAAGCACAACCAGCACAGGGCTGACCTGGTTGCCCAAGCCCAAGCCCAAGCCCAAGCCCAAGCCCAAGCCCAAGCCCAAGCCCAAGCCCAAGCCCGGGGTCAGAGCCTCGGCAGAGGTAAATCCCCCAAACCCCACACTGCCGCCGAGCTGGGATGGTTTGTGTCCATTGGCTTTAATGAGGATTCGGCTGAAGGAAAGCGGGCAAAATTTCAACCTGGTGTCTGAAGGGACAGAAAGAGGATTTCTAGCCTTATACTGGAAATTATATCCATTTTTCATATCCATTTTGAATTTTCTACATATTCATGTTAGATTGATTCGTTCGTAAGTGTAGATTTTGTTGTTGGAAATCATTTTACATGCATTTTTAGTATGAAGGTAGGAAAATAAAAGCTCCCAAATCCATCCACTTGGAACAGTGTGCCAAGGAACAACATACAAATGACTACATCGGCTTTCTTCTCCATGGGCTGCAAAATAATTTGGGGTCCTCAAGTCCTCGCTAGAAAGAGAATAACTTGTCAATAAAGTGCATGGCCTGAGCTCTTCAGCAGTTCCCAACTCTTGCTGATATTGATGGAAACAGGGTCTTGGGGCCCAGACCATGAGGCTGTCTGCGCTCTCAACCCCACCAAACCCCGGGCAAGGATGAATTTTTTGGAGGTGCAGATGTTGGCATTATTTAGCTGATATTTTACAGATGCCACTGTACAGTACTTCTAAGTTTCTTCACAATTTCAGCATAATTTGGTATTTGCTATTGAACTCCAGACAGCAGATAGAAAAATTATTTGGGTTGGAAAGTTTTCAGGGCATGAAAGCAGACGATACCCAGACCAACTGTGGTATCACCATAATAATATATATCATTATAATAATTTCCACCTTGAGAATTAGGAGCTGCATAAAATAGCAGCATAAAATTGGTGTTTAGAATATAAATTCAGCACCAAGTTCTTTCTGCAGCTGCTGCAAAACTGCACACAAATCTCATCACAGGAACAGTACTATTGTTTTTAACGGACTACATTTTATTAGATTTTGAAGAGTGTTCACATCAGAAAATGCATGCAGGAAGAACTGTGTATGTAAAACACAGCCACATTAATTATGAAAGCTAGTAAATGAATCATACATTACTGCAAATATATTATGCATTGCTTACATCGCTTTGCCATGGCATGTTTGCACGATAGAAATAGAAACTAGAAAGGAAGGTTGGAAAAAAACCACCCTAAGAAAAAAATAACAACATTAGCTGAGGAGGCAAGAAGAAAGAGAAAAAGCACAGAGGGAAGATGTGATACCAGCATGACCTTATTTTTATACGAAGCCAAACTAATGGCCCTTGTGATATTTGAGTACCTGGCCACTGCACACCCAGGAGTCAAAGAAAACTCTCAGGGTGATTTCTCTGACAAAGTTACGTGTGATTTTGAGAACAGAATCATATGGCCTACCTCACAGGGCATCGCTAGAGCTCACACATTTCTCTCTGTTTTTCACAAAATGACTTTTCGTGCCTGTTTGCAGACTGTAGCAAAGAGTTGGTGGCATACTCTATATGGAGAGTGAACTGGCTTTTTAAGATGATGACTTATTTCCTGCCAAATTTGCTTTAAGAAACCACTTCAGTTCTGTGCACGAGACTTCATGTTGCTTTGATTTATTATCCAGGATATAAATGGAGAGCAGTCTGGTTATAGTGGAATTCAGAGCAAAATTAAATTTTTCTCCTAGAGGAAGAACGTAACTATTTCATGCAGCCAAAACACATTATCTTGTCCGTAAAACTCTCGCTGTATATTTGTTTATTAGGTGGGGAGGAGAGGCATACCATGAGCCTGCCGAGATAACACACATTCAGCTCAACTTGCAGCCAAATCACGATGCGCTGTAAGGCTGCAGATCCATCTCAAAAACTGCAGAGCGGGCTCCTTGAGTATGGGAAAACACAAACCCTCTGGCACCCCAGAGCTCGGTCTCTCTCCACTCGCTCGGGTTCGTGCTGACGCGGAGCCTCTCGCTCCCGGCAGGAAGGGAAGGGAAGGCAGCTGCCCGCAGAGCGAGTACTGGCGAGCTGGGCTTTTCCTTTGGCAGCTTTCTCTCCTAAGCGAGTGGTGTTTTCCAAGTTGGTTATCCCATTGCTCGCATTCCCCCCGAACCTGCCGGGCTGTTTCAATGTCTGTTAGTGAAGAAGGGAAAGCTGGGCTGGCGGAGCGGGGCAGGGGCTGCGTGCCCAGGACCGGCAGTAGGAACCGCTTCTTTGCTTCTGCGAACAGCATTGCTGGCCTTCCTCTTCTTCCTCCTGCGGCTTTCAGAGGGGCCCCTCTCTCTCATCTGCCTTGCACTGCTGTTGGCACCCAAGTGGTCTCATTTGTCTTCAAGGTTCCAGTACAAACTGCAAGGGAAAACAGAATACGCAGTCAGTATTGCATTAAAACCTTGCCAGGCTCTTCCCAGGCAGCGGGGACCCGACCTGGCAGCCCATTCCTAAAACCAACCTTCACTGGATTTTAAGAAGAGTTTTATTTTAGGCTCAATTTGGCATGCACACGTTTAACTGAAAGAGCTGCTCCACCCTGTCTCTGCTCAGCTCTCGGTGCCATGCCACACCATGGTAAAATACTGCAGGGACAGAGGGAGGCTGGGGGTTATTAAACCTTACTGAAGACTTCCACCTTTGTCGTATCTTGAAAGGACCTTTGCATGAAATGACTCATGTTAACAAACCCTGTGGAGATGTCCACTGATTTTCACTAGAGAAAAATCTTTGAAAGAGGGAAACTTGAAACGGGGAGTTTGGGATGAGCTAAGCCCCAGGAGGAGGAAGGCCGAGAGCAGACACAAGGGCAGGCGCTTGCTGCTGGCAACCTTTCCGATAACTGCAGCAAACAGTGCTGTTCAATAACCTCTGTTTCTCACAGCCAAGGGACTAGGACTGTTCTGGCGCCTCATATATACAAATAGTTCTGAGAAATATTCAGGTTTTGATGTCAGCTCTTATTACCCTCCAAGTTTGCACACCCAAGAAAGCCAGTTGCATATTCATTTCAGTGTCAGACCTTACATCACATCTCTGAGATGAAATAATGGAAAAACGTGTGTTGGAAGGGACCTCTGGAGGTCTTGAGCCCAACCTCCCACCCAAGCAGGGCTAATGTAAATGTCAAATCATAATAAGCTTTACAATACTCAATCTGGAAAAGCCATGAAGGAATTAGGTTGCACTCCCTCTCCCCAGGTGACTTTGGTGAGATCTTCCAGATCAAATTCTACCTTTGTCTCACTTTTGGCTAGATAAACTATTCTAGGGAAATTTCAGGGACTGTACTGAGGACAGAATTTGATTTTCTAAGCCTATAAAGGTTTTACTGCCCCAAGTAGAATTCACCATCCGTTCTTAAAACCTCAAACACTGACCTAAGAGGCTGTCCTGGAGAAGGACATGGGCCGCTGTGTTTAAATGGTTTGGACTGGCAAAGGGCAAGATCCCTCTGAAACCTGTCTCTGGTGATCCCGGTATGTTTTGGACCAAGCCCTGAAGGAGAATGATGGGGCCAAAACTCATGGTGTGTTTTGTACTTGGAGAGAGTTCCCTCTTTCTGCCAGGCTGCCATGCAGCCCTGGACAGGGCTAAGGACACGGCTCAAGTCCCCGCACAGCCTGCCCTGGTAGCAGACAGCCCTGCCCACCCTCTTTCTGAGAAATAAAAGGAGAATAAAGTGCAAATAAAAATCTGGGAACATTGCAAACAGATCAGGAAAATGGAAATCTTGGGGATGCGTTATTTCCATTTGACAAACTCCTTCCTCCTCTGTATTCAGTGTCATCCACACCAGAGAATGGCTGCAATGCCAGCACTTCAAATTTAGGGACTTAGGATCGGTGTGGGAAGCTCAGTGGAGTGACTATGGGACCTGCGGGACTTCACAGAGCATCTCTCTTCCTCAGGATGCAAATCTGTCCTGCTTACCATGGTCAGCTGGAGGAATCCACCTGACAGGGGATCAGTTCGGTGCCCTTTAACATCATCCAGCTCACACAAAGTTATTAACATCGCAAGGAAAAATGCTGGGGTGTTGGTGGCAGGCAGGGACCAGGTGATGGCTGGCACATTGTGCATCAGCAAAGCAGGCATGTGAGCTGGCATCGGGCTCCAACCCTTCTCGCCCTGGGAGGCTCTGGTGCAGAACCAGAGCTCTGCTCCCTTCTGTCTTATATTTCCACCACCTTAGAGCCAGTAAGAAAAAGAAAGCCTTTGGATGATTTCCGCTAGCTCCAGGCAATCTAGAACCTTTGCCAAAGAATTACATAGAGGCAGTATTAAAAAATAGGGTTGTCTCCAAAGTCTTTTAAATACAGAGGTTGCAATCGGCATCGTTGCTGGCAGGCAGGCAGGCAGGCAGGGAGACTGACCTACCCATCAGGACCCCATTTTGCGACTTACAGAGCCTGTCAGGAAAGATCGATAGTTGGCATGGTAACAAGCTCATTTCCCAAGAATAGAGCTCCTTTTTATTAAATTTGGCTGGCTATTGATCAGTTCCTGATCCACGTATCAAAACATGACAAGCACTTAATGAATCACAGATTTTTATTGAGGTGAATAAAAAAAATAATAATATCATGAGGCAGCTGGGGACCGCTGCCTGCTTCTGAGGGCGGCCCGCCGGCTGCGGCCAGAGCCGGGCACGGTGCAGGGGCTCCTGGGCTGGGGCAAGGATGGAAAAACGAGCACAAACATAACCTACTCCTATGGCAATTTCAAAACCTGTTCACTCCTACCATGGATGTCTCTTAGAGGAGCATCCCCATCAAGCAGCTTTTCGTGCTGTGTGGGATTTATCCCTCCTCCCAATTCGCTCTCCGTGGCTCTCTGCAGTCCGTTAATAAATGGTGAAGCTGTGCAGTCCCTCCCCACGGCTCCCGCGCCTCCAAAGCCAGCCGTTCCCCAGAGGTTGCTCTTTGGACCTTGAAACTTTTCCCTCCCCAGCAGGTTTCAGGTTCCCAAGACACCTGCAACCCGCAGGCAGCAGAGCTGTGTCACCCTGCAATGAAGCGACTGATGTGGTCACTCCATGCAGATTTGCCGATATAATCTCTAAAGTTTGTTTTAAACTTATCTACCTTGGTCCTCCCAAGCAAAGTTGTTTGCTTTGCATCCTTAGGCACGGGGCCACAGCCAAGGCAGCAGCTTGGCCAGTCCTCGCAGCAGCCTGACATCCCTCCGTTTGCCATCCTAGGGGGCTGCGCTCCTCCCGTTTGCCATCCCAGAAGGTGGGCAGCTCTGGTGTGGCACGGTACAAAACCCTCAGCCTTTCCACAGGAGCCGTACCATCCATCAGGAAGATGATATGCCTGTTCAAATTGCTTTAACGTGCATTTACATGAGAGAGAACAGCTCCAAAGGCTTCTTCCAGCCTATTAAATGATACTCACTTAAAATAGTGTCTGAATTCATGCTGAAATGACAGACTATAATAATCCAGTCATATCCATCTGGCATATACAACTGACTGTAGATGCTTAGAAAAATTGCAAGATGTATTCATTTACATGATATGGTGTGTGATAGCTGATTTTTTCAGGTCATCTCCTGTGACTGGTCTGATACAGAGAAGATACTGGAAGAGGTCTCTCTATCTCCCTCTGTCAGATATTTTAAGAGGAGAGAAAATACCCTGGTCCCACATAGGGATGTGTTAAAGCTTCCAAAAAATGAATAGTTTTGCAAACGAGGATAAAAATTTCAGACACAAGCTAAATACCCCAGCCATGCCCCTGCACCCCCTGAGGACAGTTGCCACATCATAACCAATCAATTCATGGTGAAGGCCACCATTTCAGGCAGCTTCACCCAAGGAAGTTCTTAAAAAAAACCGTCAACACTCTTAACAAATCAATGTACAGATTTCAAAAGGGCTCGGGCTCTGTCAGGTAATTTGTAAGACTTTGGCCCCTGGGGAGTCTGAACCCCTCTTCTGCTATCTCCGCAAAGAGCAGGAGCCCAATGCAACAAGGTAGGTGATGGTGTTCCTCTGGGCCCACAGGACCTTTATTCCTAAGCCCTCCATCACTGTGTGCTACGTGGCACCAGCCCTCAGCGGTGTATGGCACCCCCAGACGTGGGTGTTTGTGCATCTTGATAGTGCCTGTCCCCTCTCCACCCATGACAGTTCTGCACTGCACTGGCAAAGCCGGACAAGGACAAGTCCTCCTTGAATCACTGAGCTGAACACAGAGCAACTCATGAGGCATCTGAAAGCCTTCAGCAGATTAAGCATCATACAGCAATATCACCGTACATACTATGCAGCCAGTAATACCTGCTCTGCTTTACAGGTGGGAAGTAGAGCCCAAATGGTGCAGCCACACCAGTGATTCTGCACCATGGATAAGACTCAAAATCACTGACTTTCACTGATGTGCTTGGTGTACCATGCACAACCCTACCTACGTATATACTTCAAGGTGCATTCCTATTGCTCACATTCCTACAGGACCACCACCACACATCAGCTGGGCTTGCTGACACTGCTTGAGCGCCAGTCTGAAAGGTCACAAGAAGACGGGCCAGGAAGCAGTGGTTGCTTTTTCTTGGACTTTCGAAAGAAAGCGATGCCTAGAGAGCAGAGCAGCCCCCACGCTGGCTGGGGATGACAGAGTGCCCCAGGTCTGCAAAGTCACTGACATTCTCCTCTTCGTCTCAGAGCAAAGCATGAACTTTGTCATCACGTTACTCATGTTTTTTCCAGATGCTCAAGGAACAGGAAGAAATCAGGTTAAATCAGTAAGTAAGTGGACAAGGGCAATTCTCTTTGTCATCACCTCCCTCCAAGGGCAATTTTGGAGGAAAAAGAAGAGTGCTGCCTTGCCCATTTGAAAGCTTAGCAAATCCTGCCAACATTTCCACAGGAAGAGCATCACGTTCCTGTTAGTTCTCTATTTCAGACTGTGCTCCCAGCCCTGTGTGTTCCCCTCCTGAGAACATTCAACCCCGACGAAGCTACCTAGGCAGTCTAAACCTGAACATACCCAAAGGCGAACACTGCCAGACGCATCTGGAGATGCATCAAACCCCTCATGTCATTTAGCTGGTCCTGATGTCTGACTCTGTAAGACTCCGCATTGGAGTTAGGTGTTTGGTTAGGTAGCAGTGGACATGGTTTGAACTGAGATTGAACAGTTAAGCTCCACGTAGAGCCTCAGAGCAGGGCAAATTTCACAAAACGCAGGTGTTTTTTTCCCCACACGGCCATGGCTAAGTGGGTGCCAGCCCCTGCCCAGCCACAGAGCCGAAATTCATCCAGAACAGCTCAGCAATCCCCAGGAGGAGAGCTGTGGCAAAAAACCTAAGCGTTTCCCCCTGGTCACTTATCCCAAAGATGCTCAAAACTAAATCAGTAAGGGTGGCACTTTCTGCTTACAAATTAACATGCAATTATTCAAGCAGCCAGCAAAAATTCCTAAGGAAAGCGGTGGTGTATGTTTGTGGGAATTGGCCATTTGCCACTTTGAACTGCTTTTGCCGGAACAGTGGGATTTCAACAGGCCCCTGCCCTTGATGCTGGCGGGAGGCACGGCGATGCCCACCGGTTCTCCCAGCAGCTCCTCCGCTCGCTGCAAGGGGCTGGGAAAACCCCATAACCCCCTGAACCCACCACAGAGCATCCTCGCTCTCCTCTAAACTTTCTAGGGTGGGTAAATGCAGAGACAGGAGAGCAGAGCAGAGGGACTTAACAGCCTGATCTTGTGCTAAGGTTTAATTTAAGTTAGAAATAACATCACTCTTTCTCATCTAGATCATATTAGGATTTTGAAAGGGCAGTCACGCAACTTCCCCCGGCAGTTATGGCAGAACCGCGCTCGGAAATGAATGGAGCTCGTGGAAGCATTCAGGACCGAACAATCGGATTTATAATTAGGCCTAAAAAGGGAAGAACGCTGAATAAAAGCAGCACAGCCAATTTTAGAAGAAAAGGAAGTTCTGGATGGAATTCATTGGGGTAGAGCACTGAAGTGGAAATGGAAAGTGTTCAAAGATAAATGAGTTTAGGCCTAAGAGTTTGCTTGACATCTAGAAAATGTACTAGGAACACAGTGTCAAGAAAAGCTAACGTGAATAACAAAGAAACACAAGAAGTGAGAGAAGAGAGGAAAGAGCCATAAAACTTTGGGACAACAAAGAGTTGCAATTATAGAGGGAAATGTAATGAAGTGTAAAAAATCATAATGAAAGCAAAGATAGAGAATGAAAGGATGATTGCATATTTGCTTAATGCACATCGGAGAAGTGTCAAAGACATGGGGAACAAGAGGTCACTAAATGAGAAAATAAAGCCTCAGAAGAAAGGCACTGAATTTATTGCTTTAAATACAGATTTATTTGTCTGGGATTTACCACTTGAGGGCCAATGACAGAGGCAAGCAACAGAAATGTTTTCCTAAAGGAAAGGAAAAATTTCTGAAGGAAATGGAGCTTTTTTTCTTAGACAACTGATCCAGCAACACAGCCCAACCCACCGGAAAAACGCCGGGATCTAATGGGGCCTCAGAAACAGAGGGAAAACTCAGTCTAACCAGCCCCCAAGTACGGGGGGATTAACGTTTGCTTACTGACACCCTTTACTGGCACCAGGAGTCCTGTCTCAAAGTGGCTCAGCTTTGCAAGTCATCTGCGTCGGAGGGGGGTGGTCTTCTGTCAGCCCTGATGGGGCTCCTCTCTTTTTGGGGATTTTTCTGGTAGGATGCAATTAGTGTCCAAAATACCTGCCACATCCCACCTACCACTTCCCAATACCCTTGCAGCCTGGGAGCTACATACAGCAGGTTAATGCTGTGGCCCATAAAACCTTCTTACCAGGTCCAGGTCAGCAGGACAAAGTGTGATGAAAACCACCCCAGGTTTTCCTGCGCAGTGTCTCACGCGGTCCGCTGCCTCCTCTGTGGTTATTAAAAGGCAAAGTCGGGGTTTCTCAGCTATGGGAAAACTTGAGCTTTGCTACTGAATGAAACAGACAAAATTCTGTGTCCCTTCCCCAGCATGAGGCACACCCGTGGCTCTGCATTTAGAGATCTGTGGCTGTTTTTTGACTCCAGCAGAAAAAAAAAGCAGCTCTTTCTGTAGAACGGTGTCCCCAGCTGTCCTCTCCCACTCCCTGGGGCCCTGCAGGGCTTTGAATATCCTTTTCTGCCCCAAAATGAGGAATGGTCATGAGCTGGGGATCCCGCGTTGCCAAGGCAGCTGGGAGAGGACAGCATTGAGGGAAGGGGTCAGCACCCTGCAGGCAACAGGCCAGTTCCCAAAACGTGGCATGGGCAGAATCAGAAGCTAATGGAGAACATGGCTTAGACTGCTCCATCACAAGCACCAAAGAGAAGCACTGGATGGGACACGAGGAACGAGTCCTCACCTTATCTATATGTCCCAGTGGTGGAAGCCCACGTGGGTGCTGGATCACCCCAGCTGAGGGGCTGAGATCGCCAAGGAAGCACGGGGTACCCTTGGGCTGGCCCAAACCATCCCTTCCCTCCGAGGCTCAGTGCCATCAGGAGCAGGGCTGAGGAGGAGCTCAAAGCCTGCAGCAGCACAGGACACCCATGGAAAAAGCAAAAAGAGAGTGGAACAAGGCTGCCAAGTGCATTTTCCCCTCCAAAACCCTATGAACAGCAGAGTGACACCCTGGGAGAGGCATCCTACTGGTGCATTTATCAAGTGAGCGATATCTAGACAATTAGTTGTTTTCTTTAATTTAAGACTAATTTTGTCCCACCAGTTTAAATTAAAGCCCCCAATAGGATAGTTTCCTCACAACCATAATTTTGTTACAAGCTTTTCATTAATCCAATCACAACTTCTATAATATTATTTGGCAGCTGATTGAGACTACAGTAACCACAGGGGTTCGCGCACATTGTCTCATTTCTGATAAAAAAAAAGTAAAATGAGTCCAATTAAAAATTCTTTTAGTACTGTCTAACATGTGAAACTCCCCAAAGTCAGGACGGAAACATCATCATTCCAGCCACGCAGCCCGTCTGCGGGTGACAGCAGAAGCTACATGCTAATGTCAGCCGTCCGTAAGCATCTGCCTGTCTGTCTAGCTGTCTGTCGCAATAATATATTTAAAGAGAATTGCCAGGGTGGAAATATTCATGTTTGGAAATATTTATCTATGACTTCGGGGATTTTTCTCCAGAGTATTTTGGATTGACCTCAAGTCTCTTTCAGCTCCCTGAAGTCTTACTCAAAGCATCCCAGGCCATGATGCAAATTTTCAGCACATGGCAATTCCCTGCAAATCTGATATTCATAGCAAGAAATGGAAGAGCGAGAAACCTGGTGGTGGAAAGGTCTTGTGGCAGTAATAACACACAGCATTGTCAGATGGGGAAGCTTCAGTGCAAAGATGTGCTAATTTGGAGGGGAAAAAAAAAGAATAGAAAGCAGTGGGGATTTTAAAGTGAATTCAAGTCTTAAAAATTGCACTTTCTTCAAGTCACACACAATCACTTCTGACAGAAATTTTTCAGGCACGTTGAAGTATAGAAGGGAGGCGACAGAAATCCCTTGAAATAAACACAACAAAGGAGTCAAAAGAGAAAATCAAAATTAATCTAGGCTGTATAATAGAAATATTAAAGCCAAGGGGATTGGTTCCCTTCTTCTCCACAAGCGAGAGCCCCCAGGCGTGGCGGGGCAGCTTCACCCTCAGGGGAAGAAGGTTTCCCTCCCCTCTGTAAGCAAAGCTGTGACTCGTGAGAAGCACCAATGTACTGCACCGTGGCCTGGACCGAATCCCAAAAGCAATTGCAATGGCCTGCACCTTCATCTTGTGGTAGAGCAAAGCCCACCCGGAGGCATCGGAGAGGGTGCTGGAGCCGGCAGAGGTGCAGGGAGGGGGGAAGGCAGGAGGCAGCGGCTCCTGACCGACCCACACTGAGGGCACGGTGGAAGGGAACGACCAAGGAGGCACAATAGAAAGGGCATTTTTCCCCTCCAGAAAACAGTTAAACGTAATCGCAAAGGGAGGGGGACAGGCACCAAAATCCTTCTCAATTTGTGCCAAATATGGCAAATGTTTCTGAGGAAAAAAAAAAAAAGAAGGTGTATTTTAATAAACCAGAAATATTTTATGTGGACATTTCAAAGAGAAGGGAACGACCAAGGAGGCACAATAGAAAGGGCATTTTTCCCCTCCAGAAAACAGTTAAACGTAATCGCAAAGGGAGGGGGACAGGCACCAAAATCCTTCTCAATTTGTGCCAAATATGGCAAATGTTTCTGAGGAAAAAAAAAAAAAGAAGGTGTATTTTAATAAACCAGAAATATTTTATGTGGACATTTCAAAGACAAAATGCTCCTATTTCCCACTTCAAAGTTTCATTTGCATTTCAAATTGACGTCAGTTCAAACGAGAAAAAGAACCCAGGGGTGAACCCCAACGCTTGGTTTCTCCTGGATTAAACCCTCTTGTGTTCACCACACACCCTTCGAACAGGTCAGGCCAGGCTGCCCGTCAGTGTGCAGGGCTCCAAGCAGGTCCCCAGATGAAAAAAACCCTAATTTTCAAGCCATTCCCACACCGTGCGGCTGGGATGAGGCAGGGGCTGTGCCTTTGCCCTGACCCTGTACACAGCATGGCTGTGCCATGGCTTGGCCCCTCCATCCACAGCACGGGCATGTGAAGTCTCAGCCACCGCTTTATTGAAAGAAGTCAGCATCTGTGTCCTTCTGTCACCAGTGAACCCCTCAATTCCTAATTCAGCTCTCATTAAGAAGCATACCTGCAGTGGCTGGACACCAGCACAACACAACTGGCAGGAGCTTTTAATCCTTCCCCGGTTTGACCTTATAGGCAGAAGACAGAACTGAGCAATGCCAGAATTTCTGTTCTGCACAATAATTTAACATTTTGAAATGTGCTTTCCATCTATCCTGGTTTTGACTGGGATAGAATTAATTTTCTTTCCATTAGCTGGTACAGTGCTGTGTTTTTTGGATTTAGTATGAGAATAATGTTGATAACACAGGGATGTTTTGGTTGTTGCTAAGTAGTGCTTACCCTAAGTCAAGGACTTTTCTGTTTCCGATGCTCTGCCAGCCAGGAGGTGCACAAGAAGCTGGGAGGGAGCATGGCCAGGACAGCTGAACCCAACCAGCCAAAGGGCTATTCCATACCATAGAATGGCATGGCCAGTATAGAAACTGGGGGGAGTTGGCTGGTGGGTGCTAATTGCTGCTCGGGGACGGGCTGGGCATCGGTCAGCGGGTGGTGAGCAATTAGTGTTGTGCATCACTGATATGTCTTGGGTTTTAGTACTCTCTCTCTCCTTGTTATCTCCCTTTTCATTACAAATATATTATTATAATAATATTTCACTTTATTTCAACTATTAAAATGTTATTTTCTCAACCCACACGTCTTACCTTTCTCTGATTCTCCTCCCCATCCCACAGGGGAGCAGGGGAGGAGTGAGCGGCTGTGTCGTACCTAGTTGCTGTCTGGGGTTAAACCACGGCACCATCCCACTCAGGAACAAATCAAGATCCACAAATTACCCCCAAATGAACAAGAAAATTTCTCTCAGGGCTACCCAACTGCTTCCACACAGGATAGCTAGAGCATAGAGAGCTCATAAAACGCAAGCCCATGAGGATTCCCACCCGTTTTCATTTTCCACATTTTCCTGTCTACACTCTCAGCATAACTAATCTTTTTCTGCTAAACAGCCTGTCTCTGACAAATCTGCCTTTTTCCAGTAAAAAACAACTCTGCCAGAAAATGTGGAAGGTGAACTGTGAACTGTGAACTGTGAACTGCACACAGCAGCCACGTCCCTGCTCGCCTGCTCCTGCGACCACCCCGGCTGTGCTTGAGCACCACAGAAGAGCCAATACACTCGGCCTGAGCTGAGCACGGGGCAGTTTTCATACCTGAGGACGGCTGCATGGACAGAGAATAAGTGGTAGTCCTCTTTTGTGCCCCCTTAGGCTGAGCTGATAAACTCGGGAATTAGGGCTTTTTCACCTCAACAATATGTTTTTCTGGTTATCTTTGTTTCTACCCAGTTTCTGCCCCACGTTGAACGCATCAGGGCTTCCTTGCTCAGAAGTGAATGTTGAGCAATTTCTGCCTTCAGAGAGGGTTAGGAGGAGTTACCTTTACACAGTGGCATCACTCCTCTTCCCTGCTACCCGAGCGATCCCAGCGGATCTCTCATTTTGGCATTACAGCTCTTCCTTTTGCATCCTCAGCTACCAGGTTTGAAAATGGCAGGAGCAGCCGATGAGGACCATATCAATAATTATGGAGGTTCAGAGGCTTCACGTTATGGATTCCATACGTCTCAGCCAACAAGGATAAGAAGTGCCCAAGAAGTGCTGACTTTCTTGCCACGCAGAGAGGCAATCAAGCCTCATATCCAAGGAAAGGAGTATGACGGAGATCGGTGAAGGTAAGGGGAAAGCAACCAGAGCAGTGTGTGAGCCAGGCACCTGGGACCTGTATACGTGGGGCATGTATACAGCAGGCAGCTATCCTGGTCTGATTTTTGGATCAAGAGGTGCCACTGGGTGCTAGGATACCCTAAAACCTGGAAGAATTTAATCCCAACTCCAAACAAGAGCAGCCACAGGGAGTTGCATGGGACTGCGCAGCTTTGCTGGATCGGGACCTGGGTTTCTGAGACGAGGCAGCAGAGCTGGAAATGCAGGGTCAGAGCAGTTCAGCCCCGTGTTCAGAGGGAATCCAGTCCTAGTTCGTGTTGAAATTAGTCTTTGCGTGGGTACATATAAATAAATCCAGGACACTGCTTGCGTAACAGTAACATTTTGCAGTATCTGGCATTTGCCGCTAGTTGAAGGCTAAGCAAACCATGCTTCAGTGGAGCATAAAATTGCTTTTCCTTTGGAACAAGCAGGGCATTGTAGTAATAGGCAAAACTGTACATCGTGTTAACGGCTGTATTTTCACATTATTGATTTACATTGTGTAATGCCATGCAAGACCTGCTTTCAATGATATGTGCATCTGTCATATCACAATAACTGCAAAAGGCTGGGTGCTGCTAGGAAAATGAAGTGCTGGGGATCCTGGGGCATATTCACATCCATGTGCCCATCATGCGGAGGTGATGATTAGGGGGATGTTGTGGTAACGAGCAGGTCCCAAGTGTGCACTATGTAAATCAAGGCTGCCCGGGTCAGCTTCCACTTACTGTGCACATCCAACTTTTTCAGCCTGCTTACTCTTCTGACAAGGAGAGCGTATGGAAATGGCTTCCCCCTGGCAGCTCCCCTCAGCTATACGTGTTGCAAGGCATCCAAGATGGATGAGTTGCCTTTTTTTTTTCCCTCTCCTTTCCAACTTTTCTGCTGCGACCAGGTGTCCGCAGGCCTGGCATGGGGATGTCTACGAGGATCACCAGCCACTGGGTGAAAGAGAGGCGAGCAGTATGAGAGAGGGCCACTAAAGATGAAACCGGTGAGGTTTGTTACAGGAAATGTCATCGCTAAATACACCTTAAAATAAGAGGACAAATACTCTGCAGATACAATGTTTTGAATCTAAGGCAGTTCACCTCAAATATGCAATAATAAAGTGTTGATATCAGTCTGAAACTTTTTTTAAATCACTAAATAGTTAATGCAAAGCTTTGATTTATATTATCTAGCCTGGTGGTAAATTAGGTAAGCTTTCTTTAACCTATAATATCTGACTTCATTGCTGAAATTGGCTCCAGGTGGTAGATAATATATCAAGGACTATTCAAATAATATTTTTCTTCCTTTTTATTTGGTTATTTCTAAATGGATTCAATTGTCTCATTGATTAGAGAGGAAGGACAATCCCAGACCCCGCTTGCCAGACCAAGAACTGAGCAACCTGGCTTCAATTCCTCCCTCAGTTACAGCCTTTCTGGCCTCAGGTAAGTCACTTGGTCTCTTCATGCATCATCCCCTCCAGCTGCAAAAGGACTCAGCCACCCAGAGCTTGCAGAGAGCCATGGGACACCAGGACAAACAGACTCCCCTAAATATTTGTCTAGAACATGTGAGATTTAACAATCAGAGGGTTTTTTTGTCAGCAGGTAGTGACAGTTTGGAATATTTAAATATTGGTCTAAGAATGATCTCTTTCCTTCTATGTTTCTAGAGCCGTAGAGGTGCCTCAGGCGGGGAGCGTGCGGTGCCCCGACGTTCCCGGTCACCTTTACCTCCTGTCCACACAATGACATGTTATGGCTTTAGATGCCTGCATGAACCAGCAGCTTTGGATCCAAAATGCAGGTGAGAAGAGCAGTGTACCAACATACACCAGCCATGCAGGGGCTAAAGGAAAGATGTTCTCCTTCCACTGAGAACATGCAGGTATCTCTGTGCTGTGAGGGATGTGTTGAGTTTTTATTTATTGCCCTCCTCAGTCCTGAAGCAGCTCAGCTCTGTCCCTCTCCCAGCACCTCATGGGGGAGATATAATTCCAGAAAATTGCTTTCGACCCCAGCTACCTACTACAACACAGAAACATTTTTAAAGCTCAGGCTGATGTGCTGCCTATCTCCTGTCTGTCCCTGCCTCGATGCACTTGTATCTACCGTGTGCTTATCACATTACTGAAATGGAAAACTAGGCTTAAATGGCAGTTGTCCTTTTCAGTTCACCTTTAGTTGGAAATTAGGAGGTTTTTTCCTCCCTTCCGTATTTATTTTTTTACTCTCTCCCAGTCTTAATCTCTTCTCTTTGTTTCAGTTGAAAAAGTGTGGGATATGTTACCAAATTCTTATTTCACATGGTCCAAGATAAAACCAAAGATATGGCATAATCTTAATCATTACTGCCATGGGCTGAAAGAAACAGACTAAGCTAAAAAAAGTTTTCACTCTTTTATCATCAATGTTTTCTTTACTAATCGCTCTAATGCATTTGCATTGATTGCTTTTGAGCCTGTTCTGTTCTCCAGACCTGCAAGTCATTAATGATCAAGACCTTAACATTGTAGGTTGTTTTAAATGTTAGTTGTGTCATCAACAGCTAACAGAAGCAATGCAACTCTGAACTTGGGTCTCAGAAGGTAGAAGTCTTTTCAGTTTGTCTTTAAATACTCAGATAAATCCCGTTAGCTTTCTCCACACCATCAAAGCATTTGGATAACATAAAGCAACTGAATACACAAAAATGTATCTAAACACCTTGTAAATCCCTACACAGAGCTGTTGCCGACACTACTTTTAACCCTAGGAAAACATTTCACCAATTACTGATCAAATACAATACAGCTAAATTTCACCACCAGCACATCATTTTGATAATGGGTATGGAAATTATCCATTCAATAGCTATTCAGAAATAACTTAGAAAGATTGGTTTTCAGATACTTCTGAGAATCCTAGAATAATCCCCTATAATCACCGTGGTGAGAATCCACCAACATTTTTCCCTTTGAAAAAAGCTGTTTGGGGTGAGAGCGTTGGTGGTCTCTGTCTGTCCTCCGATGGATGCATTCAAACAATATCTCTGAAATCACCAGCACTTTGCTGGCAGAAGACCGAGGAGTTTCATCCTCTTACATGACTCAGTCGAGAAAGTCTGCCAGCAAAGGAAGAGACTTCGGCTCTCCCCGATCAGCTTGGCTTCTCAGGTGTGCCTCAGCAACCTGTCAGTATAAATTTTCTTCCTTTCTCACAAGGCAAACTTGCATCTTTTTCTATCCAGAATCTGGAAGAAACAAAACAAAACAAATAAAGTACCTAAAATAAACAATAACTACACTTCACACTTCCCTGCTGCTCTGTGCCAGCTGCTAAATACAACCCAGGAGTATTTGAAAATGTTTCGATTTTACGATCTTTTTTCTTCTTGGTAAGAGGCTGAAAGGATTAATTCTTTCTTCTTTTGAGGAAGATGCTATTTTCTGATATACTTTACTGATTACATAGATGCAAAATTTGGTCTTTCCTGCCTGACTAGAGGAGATGAAGCAGGGGGGCTGTTGGACAAGAAACATTCCCCTTCTTGAAAGTGGTAATTAGGCACTGGACACAAGCATAACAAAAAGAAACCCCAGATATTTCTAAAGCTTTCCTTTCCCCTTCGGTAACTCAGCTTTTGCCTAGCTTTATGCTACCCAGGTACCACAGAGTCCTCTAGCCCAAGGAGCACGAAATTTCTCTATACTCGCATATAAAACCCTCTGGGGCTCCCCTGCCCTTGTGCCCCCCTTGTCACCCAGCAGCAGAGGTGGAGGTGTCCCTGCTCCCGTGCCACCCCGACCTCAGTGACTGTCCCCAAAGGGAGACACAACCTGTCCATCTAAAGCAAAGGGCAGCTACTGGCCAGCAGCACCTTTCGCTCCATCCCAGGACCAGGCTGCTTATTTCCATGGGTAATTATGCAAGCGGTTAATTGGGGGCATAAAAGCATCCCCTGGAAATCTCAGTTAAAGACCGTAGACCCAGCTTTCATCCAACAGGTGAGGACTGCAAGCACACACATGGGCTGAATCATCAGTCTCTGTAGCAGTTTGCTACCATCCCAGAGCGGAGGAAAGAGAAATGCGTCACCAGCGAGGCACTAGCCCAGTGAAAAGCTGCGGCACCACCAGGACCCACGTGCTCCCAGTCCATGCTAAAATGGCAAAGTCATCCTTTCCTATCCCAAATCCGCAGGCTTCATACCTCAAAGGGCAGTGCACATGGGTAAAAGAAGGGTTAATACTGCAACATATTAGTCTGAAAAAAACTTCCTGATAGCTGCACATGGGTCAGTCTTCATTCACAAGCAAAGTCTCAGAATGTGAAAAGCAGCCACAAGAGCGTGGGCACGAACACACACCATGACCCTGCACTGGCCAGCTGAAAACCTCCACAAGTAGAGGAAAGACAAAACACCATCACCTGATTCATAAGCAAAATCATTTCCCAGTGGCTTGCGGAGTGAATCACACACCAAACCCACTCACAAACAACATGCTGAATCCCTAATGATTCGGGGAAGAGACTGACAGTAGCCCAGGACTGTCACACAACAAGCCTTCAGCTAGCCAAGTCTGCCCGCGCACCACTCAAAGCCAAGAAAGGGGCTAATTTGGGTATACGTGCTATTGCTACAAACAGTTACAGCAGCTCTACGGTAACGGGATGAGGAATGTTTTGGGGGGTGAAGAGGGCACATACAGTCAGGCAGAGCCGAGAGAAGCGGCAGCACTGGATCACGCGATGGAGGGGCTGTGTCTGCATCTCTACCTGCTGGGCTGAGCCTTCAGCTGCGAGACAAGTTGGACGTGAAGAACCTACAAATCCCCCAGACCTCAGGGGTTTCCTTCCACAGGAGGCAGTGTGGACTTCAGCAACAGCGCCTGGAAATCCAGGGCAGTGTTCGTAAGCCATGCTCCTGGCCAGGACGTAGGGGATGGGGCAGCCAGGGAGGCACAGCAGCCCCAGCACTTGGGTAACCCTTTGAGCAGGCTGGGTAGCACTCGGGGCAGTCTTGCTGCAGGGCTTTTTTATATCAACTTTACCTTCAAGACAAGATTATTGACCTTTCCAGTCCAGTATTTAACAACTCCCATTCATCCCCACTTTTCCCTTCCACTTTGTTCCCTTTGTTGGTCTGTAATAGGAGAGGCAACAGGGCCCATATTTTTGCAGAACAAAGCATTATCATCCTAATTGTAGTTTCTTGATGTTTTCTTCACTTTTACTATTTTATTAAAAACAACTAGCTGAGAGGAACCATCTTTTTAAATATCTACCCCATTGTTCTCATCTCTCTCTGAATCCAAGGAGGTCTTTTCAGAGGCTGTTCTATTCACAGTTACCTATGTTGGAACAACTGCTCAAAAAGTGAGCCCAGAAAGGATTCTGACAATACTTTCCTAGCAGGCTTAGTCCTGCTGCCACTGAAGCACGCAATGTTAACAATTTAATAAAATGTATGTGAAAACAAGGGCTTATTTTCAACAGTCTGTGTAAATGATGGATGCAGCCGCACAATGAGCGTTGGCCTAATGGGTTGAGGAGGCCTCAGAGTCGCAGCAAAATCAGGAGCCAAAGACTTTTGTTTTGCTGCCAGACTTGGCTCTTCTGTCTCCTTTGAGGAGTCTGGCCGCTGGCAGGTATGATCATGAGGATAACGCGGCAAGCGATGGGGATTTTACATGACAAAGATCCCAGGTCCATCCATTTGCACTCAAAACCTGCAGGACTTTGTCACTGGTGTAAGCTGGAGAAAGGTTGGCCCCATGGTCTAGTTTGGCCCTGATGTTCCAAGCCTGATTTAAGCACAGACCACTCTAGCTTGAAAGATGCCTGCTGGATTTTTTGCATATGTATAATTCCTATTCCAAAGCTTTCTCCCCCAGTCCTCGGTTTACCCTATAGGCTTTTATTCAAAATAGTACAGCCAAAGCACTGCAATTTTTCATTTGAAAGAGTTTTTTTAAATTTATTTTATTTTTTACACTGGGGAAAACTTTGAAATGTGTCATATTCAGTCAATTAACTCTTCATGTTTTTTTCAAGCTTCCCCTCCACCACCTTTGTTAATTACCCACCATTTGAACAGGGGTCTTCTCCTGCCTTGATCCTGCCGTGAAATCACGATGCTATATTTGTCTTTCTAACATCAAAGTCATTTCCATGGTCACCAACTGTGATGTCATAAACACATTTTTAATGGCTTGTTTACAGCAGGGAACAGAAGGAGAGAAGAGATTATGAGTGGAAGGAAACTCTTATCGATACACAACAGTTTTAAGCACAACTGTGAAGCTGAAGTCTGCAGAAAACTTGAGGCCAAAAAAAATCCCTTACTGAAATAACTTCTCTTCTGAAGCTTATCCCAGCACAAAAATCCCTTTTAAGTTACTAGTGAACAAGCAATCCCAATGGATTACTATTATGTGAGTCAGGCCAAAGTTGTGCAAAGTGCTTTCTCAGCTTGGAAGACAGCAAATCCATGCTCCAATCCATCCAGCTCCCTGCATAAATGAACACACACAACACATCCTCAGTGACTCCTACAAAAACGCTTGGGTAGGACACAGTGGGATCTGAGCACTATTGGCCCATAGAGTTTTACTTGTTTCAGGTCACAGGAATCAGCATTCCCTCAAAAGATACTTCAGTTGGACTAGAAGGTCCTTTTTTCATCCAGCGATGGTTGTGAGATGCCCTTGCTGGTCCTCCCTCTATATGGGTGGTTACTGCACGCAATCTACCATTCATGAGAAAGGTTTCTTTTCTGCCAAAGAAGGGCAAATGCCAGGACCAGCTGGAGCTTTTGGCCACAGGAATAGCAAGGTTCTTCAGGCTGTGTGACCCCACAGCCCAGCCTAGCTCCCCAACAAGCCCAAAGCAATGTGAACTCCTCCTAGCCAACTCTCTGCTTTGGTAGCAGGGTTAGGACATAGCCAGCTGAAACAAGGGGGCTGTCCAAGTTCCTCAGTTAAAGTGGAAAGAAAAAAAAAACATGTCCTGCATTCCTCTCCCACAGGGCACAACAGAGGGACAGTCTAACACGACTCCACCAACACATCCGGTCTCTGTTTTGAGCAATACTGTTGCGACTTCCATGTTTCTTGCCTTTCTTGGTTCCCAGTAGCTCAAAGCCAGAATCAACTGTTGGTTTCCAGTGTCTCCCCAAGGCAACCCTACTCAATAGACTAATTGGGTGGACCCAGGCACACTCCATGTTGGAGGCTGGCTGAGGCAGCACCTCTTGTCCCACCCCAGGGCAGAAATAAGTTCCTTCAGCCTTAGCCCATCACAGCTCAAGAGAGAGTGGGGAAACCAAGTCACGCATAATTTCTCTTAGAAGTAATGCAGATGTTTCCCATAGTTTTCAGAGGCCAGTTGCTGGTTCAGGCATTGGCCAAGCGTCATCTCTTCAGGTGACAGGACTCTGTCAGGGAACTGAGCATCCCAATTCTGTCCTGGAGATCATTCAAGAGAGCCCCAGTTGATGATTTTGAGATAGATGGAGATTGCTGTGGAGGCAGATGGAGATTGCTGTGATTGGTCAAAGAAACCAGCTCTTCAGTATAGGGAAACACAAAACTTTGCTGCTATCTTCCCAAAAGATGTCACGAATGGCCAAAGAAGGACTGATACACTCCTGGGTCAGCAACTGAGCTGCAGCAGTCTCTGCTTGGAAAGGGTTTCCCAAACTGGGGTCCCAATCAGCTCCAGGGGGTCCCTGCTCTCACAGCCTGGCAGGACCAGTGCCATCCCAGTGGTACCTGCTGGGTGAGCCAGGCTCTGTACAATCTGCTGGCTCCATTGCAACCAGCCTCTTCCAAGCAAAACCCTCAAGTAAAACTCATCCCAGAGCCTACAGAAGGAAGGATTGGGGCTGCTTGAAGATGTGGAGCCATCCCTGGCACTTGGCTGTCTTAGAGACAGCACGACGAGGCATCCCTGTACGCATGCTTCAAGGAAGTGATCTCCCTCCCCTACCCAAACAAAACACAAGAGGGAGGGGGAAAAAAAACCAACTCACTGGATGCTGAAATTCCTAAATCCTCATCCCATGAGAAGAATTAATGTAGCTCTTTCCCCACTTCAATACTGGGAGTTCTCCAGTAGGAGATTCTATTGTACATCACACACCAGCAAGGGAACATCTTTCAGCAAGCTCTTTTCCAGAGCAAGCGCAGTCCCTGGCACGCAGGAGCTGGGATTTCACACACCTTATTCATCACTGAGGTATAGAACAAGCAAACCACCATTTTGCTGCACTCCCACAGCAAAAGGAATAAAATGGTGGCATACATGAAAACTGCCAGATCAAACACAATCCAGTTGCCTGTCAGCACCTGCAGCTCTTCTCCGCCTTACATGTAACGCTGAATTCTTAATCAGGTTAATACTTGATTTCTGGGTGCTTAAACAAACAAACAAACAAAAAA
Source organism: Cariama cristata (assembly GCF_000690535.1). Lineage (NCBI taxonomy): Eukaryota > Metazoa > Chordata > Aves > Cariamiformes > Cariamidae > Cariama > Cariama cristata. The sequence goes on from NW_009628517.1 coordinate 24,209, forward strand.
CCCACCACAAAAAAACCCCAAATGAAACCTATAACAGATCATTAACGTTGCAGCCACGAAGTACTGAGGTGCAAACTATTGATGTTAGAATTTACGTTTCTCCAAATGGCAAGTGCACAGCTCTGGTCTTTATTCGCACAGGCGACTGGCTCATCCAAAGCCACCAAGAACAACTAACTGTACACACGTTTAACATAGAAAGGGCTCAATCTCTTTTCTGGTATCTTTTGAGAAATGTTACTGTGGCTGAGAAAGGCAGAAGTGTTCACTTAATTGCTCTTAAACTGCCCCTTCCCCATGTTACACCTAATTGCTGCTTAAACACACAGACCTTACAAAAGGCATT
>NW_009628517.1:24573-32496 GCF_000690535.1 Cariama cristata
AAGTAGGCAGGCGTGGGGTTTCCAGGGAGTATTAACTATACAGATCAGACAGGAGAGAGTTTGCATTTTTTCTTTGTGATTTACACATTTCTTCTACTCACGCACATGGTAAACTTACCCTAAAGCCAAGCCTGAGCACTAGAACAAGTCCCAAGTCCCTGGGACAGACACAGGTTCCTCACGTTTAAGGAGAGAGCGGCAACAAAATCAAATTAATTTCTTTCCATGGAGAATTCTGCTCTGTATTCAGCTTTGAGTTTAAATAATAATTTCAATATAATATATAAGAAAAGGATTATTACAAAGAACTTAGTTTTCCAAGCAAAATGAAGCAATGTAACGTCTAACAGCAGTTCTTCCCAACAGCAAAGACTAGCTTTAAAATTAAAGCATATATCATCTCTTTAGAGCACAAAGCACACTTAAAATTCCTTACTTATTTCTTTCACAGTCAGTGACTGGAATGAAATATTTCTTGGCTTACATTTTTTAACCAGTTTGACTTGTATAGGCTGTAGGTTTCTTGCGTTCTGCTCTTCTAACGACACATAATTCAGTAGTGGAACACACTTTCCATCAGATTCTGTTTAACAATTATGTTTTAACTTTATTTCTAAATATCCTAATAATCAAATGTTGCAAAATGATTTTTTTAAAGGCATTTGACTCATCTGTGAGACATCTGTTGGTAGCAGTTACAGATTTCTTGTTCTTTCTTTCTCTCATATATGTTTTTACATCTGATCTAAACCATTATAAAAAAAATAATACCCAAATACTGCAGAAACAGCTCAAGAAAAGACTGACTGAATGGATAAAAAAAAAATAATCCTACCATACTTTTCTCTACCAGAAATCCTTGACTGACCAGATGAAGCATCCATCATGCAAGGAGTCACTGTACTCAGTCCAGTACTTTATTTCAGTTGATCAGGTACTGCAGATCACTGGTGACCAGTACGTAAATCTTACATCTTTCCAGCTTCCCGTCTAGTAGAAATCATTACATAAAATGCTCAGTAAAAGCAACAGACCTGATCTTTCTCCCATTTTAATCAAAAGCAGTTTTTTTCTGGGTTCAGTAAGGTCAAAATCAGGCTTTAGAGAAGCTCTTTGGATGCCCCAGAAACAGGTCCAGAAAAACCTTCCCCCCTTGCCCAAAACCCTGACGCGTGCCCAGCCCCAACACTACCAGAAAGAGCAATGGAGAGTTTCCATTGCCAGCATTGCCACTTTTAGGGTGAAGATGAGCTTCCTTAAACACGAGCTTAAAGCTTAAAGATAAGGGAAAAAGTTCAAGTTGGATCATTTCCCAGCATTATCTCTGCTGGAGAAGGTACAATGTGAGCTGACGGGGACTTTTCACAGGCGAGAATTAGGAGCGATGCTTTTTCATTGCTTGTTCTCGCAGACTACAAAAGCCCAGTCTTGTGAAAGGGCACGTGTTGCCACTGTATAATAGTCCAAGTTTAACCTAAAACATAAATGGTGCCTATACAGCGTGAAACAGGGAAGCTGGTTTTGATGTACTGTGTCCCTGCTTTTTGCTTTTTCAAAATACAGCAGAAACTCCAAATAAAACAGTAGATTTGAACAGCTCATGCCCACATAGAAGACTGGCTTGCAGGTATTTACCGCAGTTTTCAAGAGTAGGGTAAAATCTGGCTGTAAAGCGAATTTGCATAAAACAATTAAAAGACACTAGCAGGATTTTGTTTTTCGAATTAATCAATGCTAAGGGAAAAAATCCTCAGTAGAGGTGATCAGCTACAGGATGCCAGGATGGACAACATGAAACTGTACCTTAACCAGCAGCAGAGGCTACTGAGAACTGAGTCCAGCTAAAGAGCCAGCAGGTTTTCCCCCAAGCTGGACATGACACAGCCATGCCGGTCGGGATACCCACGCCAGCAGAACACCCATCATTTCTCTCTGTGCTGCTGCTTTGGATCCCCCTAATTTTAGCTATGCATCTTCTACATCATTTCCATAACAACGCTAAATGAGTCTGCTGAACTCTTAACGTTAACTCAGGTTTCCTGATCCTGCTTTCCTTAAGGATTTCAGGGGGAAGAAAAAAAAAAAAAAATCAGACAAAAGGGAATTCTGGCACCAAGCAGCCCTTCTGCAGAAAACATCACACAGTTGGGTTAGTGTCCCAAACTCTTTACCTCTCATCCGCATGATGCTTTTGGAAGCAAGCAAGAGCTGAGAGAGACAAAGGGGAAGGCAGGAGACACAGCAGTCATCCAGGAGCAGGAAAGGTTGTCCTGTCCTGCAGACACCAGGGCTTACTTCCATTTTATTATTCAGTTTAGCCCAGCACTTCCATATGCACCTGCCTGCAAAGTGCTGGGGGCAAGACATGCTTTGAAGAGAGGCTTGAAGGAGAAGGCAATGGTGGAGAGAGATGGAGAGTGTCTCAGGAGGAGGTTATCGGTCATTAGATATCACCCACAGGTGAAAAAAACCTGTTTATCCTCAGCTGCTGTTTCCAAATGCAATGAAGATATGGGGGAAAAGATGCTATTGTGTTAACATTTCTCACAATAAAATGTTAGAAATAACGTTTTGGAGCATTCAGTGTATTAAATAGGACATTTGGCTTAATAAAGAGAGGCCAAGATGTCAGTGTCTTATTATGCTGGAAGTAAGAAGGGATGATTAAAATTCTCCCACATGTTGAGCAGGACCAGAAAATGCCTGTCGCTGGGCAGCTGGGCATTTACACCGCACCCTGGGAGAGTGATCGGATGGGCAAAACTCAGCAGCAAAACTCAGTGGCAAAAAAAAATCCCCTCTGATTTCAAAGGCAGAAGGATTAAACCCTAAGTTATTAAATTAATAGGAACCATAAGGGAAAATATTGAATGTCTTTGCTTTGGCTCGCTGTGTTTTTCTGAGAAGGCTGCAAAAGGAAATTTGTTGGGGGAAACAGTTTATGCTGCTCCTGGAGGCGGCCATCTGGGATGCTGAGATTGGTATTTTAGATTTCTATTATCTGAAACTCCACTGGCAGACTCTGTAAAAAGGAGTTTATAAATTCTGTAGTGGGGTTTAAGTAAAATTATTTTATCTAGGGACTAAGAAATATGTGTAATTACCGTAGGTGGATAATGCTTTTTCATTGCCATTCACCAAAATTAGTTTACCAGATATTATTCCTAAGAGGTATAATTAAAATCAACATAAAATCCAGAACACAGTGAAAATAAAACATTAGGAGATAATGTCTTTAAAATTACTAGACCAAACAGTCCTCTGCACTGCGGTACAAGCGTAATCACTCTCCAGCTAGTAGTGTTTGTTTTCCCTGTACAGAGATGCTTTGAACTCCCAGGCTTCTCAGGCGAGCTGTTACTTTGCAGCCCATTGTAAGAAGCAGTTGTTTAATAACAGTCCGTATTAAACTCCCTCTCTAAAAAGCAAATGAGAGAACTTTATTGAATGCAGGGTCTCGACACTGCATTTGGTCTCTGTGTTATTTCCTAAGCTCCCCTCGAAAGCAGACTGAAGATATCCACGGTTTTTTTTAGGCAGGTTCAGATGTGGAACCGTGTACCTGTCATTAACTCCTGCCCTGGCAAAATGTCCAGGGATGTAAATGGGACTCGTGTCAGGGGCAAACCCAAATGTTGAATCCCACATTGAGTAGCAGGAGAGGCATTTTAGAGCCAGGTACTTGCACCAGATGTTTAATCCTGTTTTCTGCACATACAGAAGACATAACCTGATGTTAGACGCCACCTCTCATTACAAATGTCTGGCCATCCTTGTTAATGAAAGACTTTGTTTTCTTTTTGCAAATGTTATTAAGCAAAGAACAAACTGATTGTCTAAATTGATTAAGCAGATTCATTCCAGTGAAAAATTTATTATTTGCCCAGTTCATTTCATCAAATCAATTCAGAGGAAAAAGGCTCCATGAATTAAACTAATCACAAATATATATTTTAAAAGCCAGCCGTTACTGGCAGGATACAGTTAGTGCAGTCAATCACCAGGACAATAACTGAATTTTAAAGCAGCTTCTTGCATGGCTTCTCAGAACCTTCTTTGCCTTTTTTTTTCAGAAAATTAGTGTTTGGGGGCCAAATTCTGCCCCTATTTAGTCCCATACATTCTCATTAAACTTCTATGGGTGCCCAGGAGTCATTTTTTTGGGGAAAAAATGTAATATTCAACTGGCATTTCCTACAAAATAGCAATCATACACTAATTAGAAAGCTAACTCTGATAGATTAATGAGAATTTCTGAGTTCTTCAGTACACGCTCTTGAAAAACACATATTTTAAAAAATAAAATGTCATTCATTTATTAGACTGAACACACACATTCATTAGGCTCACTCACATCACAGCCAGAGAAGGTTCCTGTATAATCTTTTGCAGGACACAGATGGAAAATTCAGCCTAGAATGCTAATATTCAATTCAGTTAAAAAGAAGGATCAACCATCACATTTATATTTCTCCAGCAAATTATAGACAGGGTTTGGACTTTTTATGAATGGATATATGTAGACAGACACACATGCATTTTATAGATTTTTTTTTTCTACAAAAGTAACTTTGAAACCATCATTCAAGAAGAATCTTTTGTTATCATCTAGGTCTTCGCAAATAGGTTTGCAATGGATGGCTCACTAAAAGCACCTAGGTCTCACTTAACAGTTGATCTAATAAAAATAATTCTCCAACTTTTTTTTCTTTATATCCTTAAGCCCAGAGGTGCAGCAGCATCGCTGCCAGGATCCCCTCTCAGTGTGGCCATAACTCCCATATCATTAGCAAGGGTTAAGCAAAGGCATTGCGAGTACGTAGTGCATGGTACAGCCTCGAGGTATCTCTGCCGCCTTTCTGTCTTGGTCTTAGGTTAAAAATTCAGAATAATCTTTTCCTACCAAAAGCTTATATTCAATCCCACAGCTTTTTGATGATGCTAGTTTCAAGTAACTCTATATTGGCCTGTCTTGGGCTGAACTTTCTGAGAACAATTTCGCTGGCACCCATGGTCCAACACACAGGTACATGTACTAGAGAAAACAGTTTATAATTACAGCTCACTGGTCTCCTCTTTTTTTTCAGTGGCTTTTCTCTAAAACCAAAGGGAAATTTTGCCTCTGCCCATTGTGCTCGCTGAGAGCTGAATTTGTGGGGCGGATGCTCAGCCACAGAGCCGACGCCTCAGCACCTGCGTTTGCCGTCAGGTAGACTTTGCGACCTTAAACAAAAAAATATTTTACAACAGCGCAGTGTGAGAGCAAAAGCTATAAACACTGTGGCATGAGCAATAATTTAAAAGTACGTGGCACAGGCAATATCAGCAAAGCTCAAAAATCTCACTGCTAAGATGGAGAAAGAAAACTCATATACAGAACGGCATTACAAAGAGAATTCAGTGCTTTGAAAGATACAGTAATGACAGCTCTGAGGACTTCATCCCTCCTCTTCCTGCAGGAGGGGAGGTCCCCCATCCCCACCCCTGCAGGGTGGGGGACAGCAACATCACATCATGAATGTGCCGGGCGCTGCCAGCCTCGGGGAGGCTCAGGGAAAGGAAGGATTCCCCCCCTACCCATGGCTTCACAGGGAGCCCCCAGGCCTCCTCCCTGTCCCCCCGTTGCTGAGCGGGGGGAACCACAGCCTCTCCACTGAGCAGAGCTGCAAAAAGCAGTGGAGAAGGGCTGAAGCTGCCCAGATCAGGCCATAACTCATCAGGGTTCACCACAGGGCTCTCCACCAGACCACAGGGATGGTAGGAGAGATGCCTGCCCCAGTAGCACCCACCAGCCCCCCGCAAGCTGTCCATACCAAGGGGCATGGGACTCTGCCAGCATCACCCGCTGCTGTCCTCCCCATCGAGGCATTCATAAGCCTATTCTCTGGATAAACAAATGTTTTGATTAGGGACTTTGAAAAGAAAGTAAGCAATGACAGTTGAGAAAAAAAAACCCAAACATTCCCAATAACAGAAGTTTCCTTCAAGCCCCTTGTCTGCTACACTGTGCTAAATGCCCGCAGTATATATTTACACTGTCACTTTCAAGTGTTTTCCCCACCTTGTACTGAACTGGGGTCTATAACATCTGTTTAATGGTACCTTGTACGCTGCCATACCCTTGCTGTGCCAAGTGACTAATGCCCTCCGGCACTGATAGACATGCCTGGGAAGGTGCTGGCAGCACAGCCAAAATGCCGCGAGTGGAGCATGCCCGCACCGGCCACCAAGGCTCCCGCTGCCTCCACAGCTAAAGGCACCTTCCCGGAGTGTATTGCGGCAGTTACGGGGGGTCACGCCGTCTCATCACCCCTTTATTATATTCCCTTGCATCGCATCCCTGTGGGTTCAAAGGATCTGGAGAAAATCAAACCCCGGTCCAATTTTTTTTCCTTCTTTTTTTCTCTCTGTCTCAAGCTTTTTAAGCTATTCCCACAATGTTGCACAGCCTGACTTGTCATTTCAAGGGCAATACCAATTAGTCTTGGGATCAGCACAGCTAATGAAGCCCAATGCCTCCAATTTATGGGTTCAGAGTTAGCAAAGCAGGGGGACAGGGACAGACAAGCAGCTCAGAAACAAGAGTTTCATCTCCTTCTGAAATCGGACTAAAATATCCCATGACAAGAGACAACCCATGGCCTAAAGACCTCCAGACTTAATAGCTTGTTCATTTTTTAAAATAAACTGGAGGAGGTGGCAAAGTCAGAGGTGTGTGCCATTTCCCAGAGTAAATACTGAAACAGAGGGAGACAAGCAGCAAGCACACACCCACCCTGGACTCCCCCGGACCCTGTCTGGGCAGCGTCCCACAACACATCAGGTCCATCAGGGTCTGCTCCAAGAAGGGCGAGGTGATGGAAGGTTTTGGTCATAGGCTGGAGCTCACCGTTCCCACCACTGGAACCGGCTGCTGCCAGGAGATGCTGATGGCCGTACCAAGTATTTGATACAATTCCCTGTGCTCCATCACTTCAAATTCAAATCCGATCTCAGTGGAGGAAAAGCAGATTTATTCGGGAATGTTTAAGTGACTGGCTCACTAGTTATCCAGTGACATCCATGCTTAACTACTTAACTGCTCAGAGTGAAAAAACCTTTACTAGATCTTTTCATTTAAAAACCTGTGTATTTGCCATTTGGATTCTTTTTAGTATCCCAAGGAATAGAAAACACTTTTCAGACCACATTTGCCAGCTAAGCCAGCCTCCCCTTCCTTATGGCATTAAGGACCAGAGTGCTTTTCTGGAAGGCAGTAAGGATGGTAAACCCCATGTTTCCAGGGGGCTGCAGGCAGGGCACAGAGCAGAGCGGAGATGCTGAGATGCCAGGTAAGAGCTCTGCCAGCTCACACCCCGCTGCCTGACAAAGCCTGCTGCCGGCTGGCAAGGAACACAAATTGGAACTGACAGAGAAATGTGACAAATCCATTATTAATGGCACAACTATTTTTTAATACGTAGAAGGCTGTACTAGATTAATAAAAACAGGCTTTTATAGTCTTATCTGACAGCAGTGATGGTTTGTGATCTCCAGAAAAGCGAGCGCTACCGATGCCGGCTGTGGCTCTGGCTGGCATCGGGATGCTGCGGCAGATTTGGCAGGGACAGGATTTCTCTCCAGGACATTGCAACTCCTGCACGCTCCAGAAGGTCACACAGGCTGACTTTGTGGCAGGGTGAAGCACTCACACAAAAGGTCAGCATGCTGCGGAAACCAGCACACAGCTCCTCCTCGGGGGGCTGCGAACCTCTTGGTGTTCATTAGCATCTGCCTTGTTTTATCTCAGCCTACAGCGGGTTTTAGGGGAGCTTGTTTATTTTGGAAATAAAGAGCAATCTGTGGGGTGTATCAGGGACAGAGGGACTTGCTCACTCCAGCCAACCCATCTGTAAATCAAAGCTACAGCAGCGCACAGGTGGA
>NW_009628517.1:32527-37734 GCF_000690535.1 Cariama cristata
CTGCCTCTTTTTCTCTCCACCTACCTGTACACGTAAATGCATTTCCACACATCCACAAGCTCTCAAGCAATCTATATCTCAGTCTATAGATGTATACATACATTTATATACATATATATTTACTTTTATTTTTACTCCAAGTATTTTTACTCCAAGTATACAAATGAGACCCATCAGCACGCAATATAAATACTTCATTTAACATCTCATTAGCATTTATTCCTTCTATCTCTGCTATTTTTTTTTTACTTGTTCTCTTCAGAGGAAAGAAAACACAATGTCAGGGGAAAATATTTCAAACAAGTCTTGAAAAGGATGAGTAATTAGGCAAAATGCATTTACTCACTCTTATTCTTGCCCCCTTTAAATCTAAGAGTAGTTGCAGTGCACAGGCTACTTACAAACGACCCTACACAGTTTCAGAGGAAATATGTGGCCACAGAGAAATACCACTTGACTTTCCAGATTTTCCTTTTAGAAGAGACACTGGTTTATTTCTTTAGAAGTAATTATTCTGATAACTGGTTGCTTTCTTCCAGCCTCCTTAGCATTTTCTGCAACTCTTTTGCATTTACCGGAGGCAGGTTACATCACCCCTTGCTGCCTCCCTCCCAGCCGGTACTAAAGGTCTCGGCATCGCCTGGCTGACACGTAGCATCCCCACAGAGCATCCTGGCATTCCCGGGGCTTGGAGGATGAGGCAGGTTTCTGCCAACCTTGGTACAGACACACAGCCACAGCCTGGAGCTCCCTAGGACAAAACCAAGGCAGGGAATGTGGCTTTTAGAAAAACAAATGTGACACCGAGTTGCAATAAACATTATCCAGCCACAAAAATGCTGCCGTGCAAACCGGAGCCCCGCTTCTCCGTCCCCGCTCCAAGAGGGGGAACCCACCTGCGCACCGGGATAGCTGCGGGGTGTGCTTGGCTGAGCGTGGCAGCTCCTGAGAGCAATCAGAGGCTTCCCAGGAGAGAGAGGAGCAATAAAGCATGTGGCATGCTGTCATTGTAGGGGAAAGGGGGTGACGATGCCTTCCACGAGAATTGCAGTTTGCAGGATTTGGGGAGGAGCGCCCAGCAAAGCTGCCACCGGGCCAGTGCCGGGGATGCAAGGGGCGAAGTGTGCGGTAGGAATGAGCCACCGATGTGCGTTGTCACCTGCTGCCCTGCCAGCACCCGGTCACCGAACCAGGGGTAGTGTTCCCCAGGGAGCTCAAGGACAAGCCCCCTGGCACAGCTTGTGGGGATACGCTTGGAGGCAGGAAAGGCCAATTCTCAGAGCCTGCTCTGAGCCACCAGCTCCTCCCATACAATAAAGAGCAAATTCCATATACTCAAAGGGAACTATTTCCCCAAACATTTTAAGTTGAACTTAACACAAAATAAGAAACACTTCAGATAGGGATGGAGCTGCACCGGCTGGAGGGTCTCGGGAGCAAGGGGTGCCTACATCCCCGTGGAGGCGGTGCAAGTTCTTTCCCCTGGCTCTTGCCATATGGGTGCCAGCACCTCTGGGAAGCCCCAGTATGGCCCAAAGCAGCCTGGAAGATCTTATTGCAGCTCCAGTTTGCCTTGCCACCACCCTCTCCATGAGTTTTCCCATCTAACTGGGGGGCACGGTGCACTGGCCGTTTGGACTGTCCCCTCCAGGCCATGGCAATCACGGTGAAGATGCTGTACCCAGTGAGAGGGGACCCACAAACACATCCCAGGCATGGACATCAGCCACACCGCACGGCAAGGGGGCTGGGATAGAGGAGCCTCCTTGGTCCTTGGCAGCTGAATGAAAAGCCGGGGGGCGATGGCAGCGACGTTGGGATCCTTTGAGTCAGTGGCAGTCGGCTGCTATTAGCACACAAAAGCAATGCCGAGCAGTCGAGCAGGACAAAAGGGGTGTGGGGCAGCCAGACGAGAGATGGAGGGTGGAGCGAGACAAGAATGGGAGAGGAGCTGTGCGGACAAGAAGGAGGGGAGGGAGACACACACACAAAAATCAGAGAAAGGGAAAGACAAGGGGATAACAAGGAGGGAAGAGACCCCATGGGGAAGGGCGTTCCTCACCTGGCCTGCTCCCTCTCCACACCCTGCGCTGATCCTCTCGTTTTTTGCTTACCCCGCACAAGGACACCAGAGCAGAGCATCAGGCCTTTGGCTTGAACCCCCAAATCGGAGAGGATTTTCCCATTCACCCAAATTTTGCATCCCTACCAGTGAGGCTGCAATTGGTGGATCTGCAAAGGGACCTGGAGTAACTGGGTGTGTTTCTCACCCATAGCCATATTCCTCATTCCTAAAAGGCCCCCTGGATGATGCCACAGCCACCAGCACCTGCCTGCAAAACCAAAAGCTGGTCCTAGTTAACGCCAGCTTATGAACAGGCACGGATCAGCCAGGGCAAACAAGCTAAAATTACTGCTCTTGAGCCCAAGGAACACAAGATGGTGCCGGCTCACTCAGTCTCACCCCCCTGAGCTCCCAGTCTCTCAAAGCAGCCTAAAATTACCTCTTTGCTTGGTTTATTTCTCCTTTACAAGCACCCCACCAAACCAGGGAGTCCCTGGGGAAGATGGTCCCCCTCCTGCAGCCAAGCGGCCCCAGCAGCCTCACCAATATTTTAGGAACAGGGTGGTAGAATAACAATAAAACTCAGAAGAAGGGAAAAGTCCACATCAGAAGATGCCGTAGAGCTAAAAAACATGCATCGGCTTTAGTTTCCTGATAACGCCTCTATAAACGATGGAGTGAATGACAGAACAAATGTAAAACTCCCATCGTTCTCGAGGATATTTGAAAAGCTCTTGTGTTTCTAGTGTTTCATAAAACAAGAAAGTCAGAAATGGAAAACACATTTTTAAAGTATGAACTTGCAGGGAATTCAATAAAAATGCATTTTTCTGACTGAAAACATTTCTTTATCTTTAGGAATGAAAAATAACACCAGTGGCTAACGTGTCTCAGGCTGGCAGCGCTTTCAGCTTCGTCTCTGAGCTCCGGTGCCCCTCACACAGTGCAGCTGCCAGCGCTCGCCCCGCTTCCCTTCTCACATCTGCCTCTCTGATTTCAAATTATTTTCAAGACGATCACTTTTTTATTAATTTTCAAGACTATCTTATTTTTATTATGACCTTTCTAGGTTTATTTCTTTCTTTTTCCAGAGCAACAACTCTCTGGCATTCACCCTCTAAAATAAAAAATGTTACCACTTTTCTTTCTAATGTCACTGCCGCATTTTCAGACACATTTCTCCTGGTTACCAACACCACCACGAGAGCTGATTTCACAGAAAGGCCCATCTCTAATCTCTATATGCCGGTTGCTGCAACACACGATTTCTCAACCCGCATCATCCAAACGAGACCCAGGACCAGGCTGGTCACAAAATACCTGAGATGACCAAAGCATGGATGACAATAACCAAAAGTGAGTGCTGACTTCTCCAGCTCTCCTCATTTGAGCCTTCCCATGCCAGTGAAAAAAAGGTTGATGAAAAAAAAAAAAGGGAGAGAAAGGGGAATGAGAGAAAAAAAAAAGGGGAACGGAACCTCTTGGATTGATCAGGAATGACTCACATGCATGTTCATAACCTAAAACAAGGATCATGGAACAGTTAAACCTTGACTTCAGCTACAGCTTAGCTGGAATAAGGATTTCATTTCCAAATGCTAACTTGCACAATGCTATTTATTTCATAAAGCTGGGGCCATCACCATCTCTGGATTTCCAACAGGGCTAAAGCAGAGGGTTTGTGGGTGCAGGCATTAAAATGTTCACAACACCTTTAAAAATGTTTTTAAAACTCACCAGATATAGTTGTTAGGTTTCAAATGTGCAAAGTGTTAACCTCCCCACAAAAGCGACTTGAAAGAAAGATTTTTGATCAGCACCAGTATTGAGAATAATTCAGTTCATATGCGTTGAGATAGCTGTGGGAGACAAAATATTTTAGAAAACTGTTGCCCAGGATCTTTTACAATTTCAATTTTCTTCTCCTACAGATTAAGAGGTCTAACCCAAAGATGAGCTGTAAAACGCCAGGCAGAAAATGGTAACAAGAATAGAGGGAGAGAGCAAAGACCCCCACTCACTCATACACACACACGCCCACGTGTTGGTGCAACACGTTTCAGGTGATGGGGAATTCCTCCATTAGCACAGAAAACTCTCCACATAGGCTCCATAGTTTGCATTTTAATTTTTTTTATGCTTGCTTTTTGACTTCCAACACTAAGCATGACAGGAACACTACCATTAGGTAATTTGGGAGCTAAAATAAGTGACGTGCTTTGAAATAGGAGAGACAGCTACGTTCAATTGGATGTAAGAATTGATCAGGGCAAGGGGAGATGGGTTGGGTTTTGGGAAAGTTATAGGAGTATGGCAAATGTTGCCTCTGGGCTAATCCCAGCATCTTTTTCCTCCTACGTGTTTGATCCTGTGCAGCTCAGGATAACCTGGAACACACCAAATGGGTTTTCCCCATGCAGAGGCCTCTGGGAAGCGGTTTAGGTGCATGATTTCAGATGTAAAAACTTCTTCCCAGCCCAGGCCATCACATGGAAGCCAATTCCAGAGCAGCGTGGGGACACCTCACTCTTCAAATCTTTCCCAAACTGTGTCAGGATACCCTGAGTCTTTGTGATCTAACCAAACATATGTCACGCTTCCTCAAGTTAATAACAGATGTCCCAGGAAAGACAGCTCTTGAGGTCAGGGATTTTTTTTTTCTCTCTTTTTTTTCCTCTTCTTTTTTTTACCGTTGTCTTTTCATTTCCCATTTGGAAGGGTGGGGGGAGTCTGAGCGCAGCCCTTGCCCAGGCCGCCCCTTGCCCAGCCAGCAGCCCTGGAGCCCGGTGGCTGCGAGCGCTCTGTTTATTTTACACAAGTGTCCCCTGAATGAGGAAAAATAAATAGAAGAAGCAAACATATGACTCTCCTTAGCACAAAACCTCCCCACCTCCTCCTCGCTGGGTTTTTTTTTTTTTATTATTATTATTTTTTTCCCCTCCTCCTCTGGCGACATAAAAAGAGGCTGCGTCTGCCCCTGTTGAATGTAAATGCCTTTGAAGTGGAACTAATCATTTCAAGGATAGTTTGCGTTGTCCTAACAACGCAGCTGAATTGCGAAGCCCCGCTTTTTGTTGAAGATATGTTTTCTTTCTTTCAGCCCAACCTGATGATGATATACTGCTTTCACGCTCTGTCCTCC
>NW_009628518.1:0-3492 GCF_000690535.1 Cariama cristata
GGAGTTTAGGTGATATTAAACGGCTATTCAATGTAAACAGCAGCGCCCTGGCTCCTGCGTGGCCCCTCGTGTCTGGGTTCTTGTAATCGGATTGCAAATCGTAACGCACTCTTACAACATCCTGGTGTTAAAAGTATTTCAAAATTAGGTGGTTTTTATCCGCCTGGCCCTCAATCTGGAGTCACAGCACCCAGCGGCTTTTCCTGCTGTCAGGGGAGCGGTATGGGATGTGTGTGTGTGCTCAGGGATGTGCCACGTCCTTCACCTTTTGGAGCCTTGCTTTTTCCCCTGGGCTTTTCTTCGCACTCCTCCTCCTTTCCCTGACCGCAGCCTTCCCCCAGCTACTCGCTTCTGTATCCCTTTTGGTCTCTCATATACAAAGCCTATCCAAGACGTATGGGAAGTGCCTGTCGTACACTGAGCTCCTGGTGCAAGAATGAGGCTGTTTCCTGTGATTTGGTGACTTTCATCTTTTCCTGTAGTGCAAAATACCCCCTAATTCCAGCATATAGAAACCAAAGTATCTGTAACTAATGTCAACAGAGGTAGCACACATGGATTAAGCTTAAATGACCTAGATATAAATTGCGGCAAAAGTTGAAAGGCTGTACCAGCGCCTTCCCCTCATCTCAAGATGCTTTAGCATCCTGCTGGTTTCACAGGCACTTAAAGTGGAAGAGGATTCCCCTGACGCCAGACTGAGGCTGAGCTAAGCAAAACACTGGACCTTTCTTTCATATCCTTTCCAGCAGGATGAAGATTGCTTTCAGAGGCATTCGAAGCCCTGGTCTCCCTGCACACAGACCGCACGCAGCAGGGATGTACAATGGCATCAATCATTTACCTTCCTTTCGTTGTTCCTCTGCTCTCGCAGTGTTTCAGCAAGCGGCAGCAGTGACTGACCCACCTTTCTCCCCCTCTCTGAATTGAGGCCCGGTGCCTTTACGTGTCCGCAGGTGGATTCATGTGGTTCTTGCATGCTCTGACAGCGTGGAAGCTTGTGGCTGCTGTCAGATCCAGGAGAGTGCAAACCACCGCCTGACCCTTGGTGTGCTTATGACCATCGCATTTACCCAAAGTAATTTTCTTAAAAGAACATGCTGGTTAATCTTGGTAGTGGGAACAAACAGTAACATCAGAGAAAAAAATGTTTTTAATGCATCAAAAGGGCTACGCGCATGACTAGCTGACCTGAACCTTTCATTTTCTAGGAAGGGACAGGTTCCTCAGGCAGCCTGGTGGATATTAAGAGATGTCAATCTCCTGCCCTTCAGCATCTTCCAGGCAGCATCGCATCTGAATGCAGATTTTAAAAGTCTCTGTAATCATCTTTATCAGCACTGCCATGGCAAGCTTTTACAACTTGGCCAGAAAGGATGAAAGATGAACCTCCCATTTGATTGCTTTTTAACCCCCCTGAAATGTTTACATAGATGGAGGTGCCTCGTTACCTCCTCTTCTTGCTTGTTTCCTCAACAGCACGCTATTAAACTGTGATTACATTCTATAGCAAACATTGATAATCAGATAAATACGTAGCATTTATACATTACTGTATGTATGAGAGCTGTGGAGGAAAAAAGAGAAGTAGACATGAATGAAAATGGGTGAGAGGGGTTGGGTGCCTTCGGGGAAAGCCTGGTAGTCCGTGGCGGAGCAGAACGGGCGCTTGAGATACCGGAGAGTGATGGGAAGGGAAAGTGAACTCAACTGTTGGGCTTCGGCTGCACTACACGGAGATTAACGATTCAGGTGGGATGGTAAGCAATTTCAAAATACTGTAATAACATTATATATTTCATTATATCTACGTATATATGTATTATTTAATTACATTTATATATGCCGTATCATAACATATAGACCTGGAATTATACTTTTTTACCTTCTCTGACAATGATACATCCAGCTGTGCTCATCATCTTTCTAACAGAGAACACACAAAATGAAAAGAGGTATTCAGAGCCACATTAGGAAAATGTTTTCACTGAGGTTTGGTCTGTTTCCGTTCTTTGATCTTCCATGCATCATCTTTTGGTTTTTTTCAACTACTTCCTTGTTGCTTTACATAATTCTTCCCTTTGTTTTTTTCCCTCCTTACAACAATTTCCATTTTTCAGTCTCTAGTTTTTACTTATATATGAAACATATATAAAAGTATATCAAATATTTTTATAATGGACTTGTAAAAAATTAATCACCGTTAGTCTTTAGCATTAATACAGAAGGAACACGAATGAAGAGCTGATGGCGTTACAAGTTCAGGAGACATTGTTTGAAATTCTTTTTCAAAGTTAGTCAGAGATCTCTTGGTTTCTTAAAGTTGGGATATTTTTTATATCTTTAGAAACTCAAGAGCTTGAAATGCACATTGAGAATGACACATAGGTTTTTCAAACTCTGCAGTGCAAGCCTCCTAGTTTCATGAAATATGATTAATCTGCCCATCAGTCAGGATTTTCCTCTCTTCTTTCTTCTCAGTCTCCTCACACCAATGCATGTGGAGATAATCCTATGGTAAGTTACAGACTCATTTGATAACGAAGTGTTATCATTATACATTTGACTTCCATCCCTGCCCACTCCTCACTAATCCATGTACACAGGAATCATTGCAGCTCTCTCACAATTTTCAGCAGGTTCTCCAGAGGAAAAATAATTTACTTCTGAAATCAATGAAATTTTCTTTTTTTCCACAGAGGAAATAAAATTACTATTTTTGTCGCACAACTGCCCTGGTCTTTGGTGGAGGACAGACTTCAGGCAAAGCCACAGACAAGGGCAATAATGGCCATTGCAGAATGAGAAGACACGCTTAATGAAAATTTCACACTGGAACAGTGGTTTAATCGCATGAATCCTATGGTACAAAACCTGGAAGGTTTCTGTGGGCCAGACAGCAAGTGAATATAATAAAGTGTCTGAAATAGAGTCCGTTTGTTGGTTTATGCCAGAGGAGCAATTGATCCTGAATATTTTCTGTTTGTCACCCTGTAGAATTGGGCTTGGGTCACTAAGAGAGCTTAGTTTTACCAACAAAGGGATATAGCAATTATCCCCCATCCATCTCAAAAATTTCTTAGTGTTTTTTGGAAAAAGGTGTCCAGATATCACAGGGGAATACAGTGAATGCATAAAAATGTTCAGAGATGGAAGACCTTTTACTGGCACGCATTAAAGGTATCTTGCATAGTTATAAGCATTGAACTGCTGTCCTCAGCCATGTATAGATTTCCCTCAGATTCCTTCTCGATTTTCTTGCAAAATTTCTCCCTGGCAAGGTTGCCCGCTTCTTTTTGCCAGAGGAACCACAGCCCCTGCGCCTCCTGTGTGGATGAGCAGCCCAGGTGCCACAGCACAGGCTCTGCAGTGCAGGCCCCACACCGCACGCCCTGCAGTTGGGGCCCCGCAGCGCAGAGCCCCCAGCCCAGCCTCTGCAACCCAGGCCCCGCAGCCCAGGCCCCAGAGCCCAGGCCCCGCAACCCAGGCCCT
>NW_009628519.1:0-11624 GCF_000690535.1 Cariama cristata
GTCCGAGGCCCCCCGTCCCGTCCGCCCCAATGTTTCAGCTTCTGTAGCTTTCTCTTTCCCGTTAAAGATGACATTTTTTAGTTACATTTCACTAGGAGTTTTATTGTTGAATTAACAAGCCTCCAAAACAATGACTGTAAGGGTATAGGATTTAATAAAAGGATGAGTTTGGTGGTGGCGGCCTGTAGCGCGTCATGGTTGGTTGGGCCACTGTGACCATTTGAGTATCTTGTTTGAATGTTTGACGTGGTCCTCACATAGTGCCCCTACGTCACTTGCGACAAGACACCTGCAGTGTTATTGCTGCAAAAATCTAAACGAGGGATTCAAGGTAAAGAGTGCTCTAATGTTGGTGTCTTGGTGGAAAAGTTCGTCCTCAACCTCTGTATTTTTTACAAAAGGTTCCATCTTCTACTTGCATCTGTGCTTTGTTCTGCAGTATAGTTGGTGAAAAGTAACTTTGGTTAGATGTGGGCTCTGCCTCAGTCCTAGAAGCCTGCACGCTTTGTCGATTTCAGGGAGTTTTGTGTTTTCTTACTGGGCCCTTGCAGCAAGATTAGTATTATGTGCTCCTTCTAAGTAGTGGAGGCTGAAATGAAGTCTAAGGATCTCTTAAAAAGAAGATATTGAGCTTCAGTAACAGTTAAGAGGTTAAAGCTTGACTTTGGAAATGTTTTGCTCGGTTCAAAGTTTTCATAGAACATCATGATGGAGAGTGAAATTCCTGACCTATGGCAGTGGTTTCACCTGTAGGCTTTTTTGCTAACAAAATCTGTTGTGCTCCTCTTCAGATGAATATTAAGGATGAAATTCTCATAGCTTTAACTTACTTAGCTTGCCTATGTGTATCTCAAACTTTTTTTCCTTTTTTTTTTTTCCTCCCTCCACTGATTGGTCTCTAGTAGTCTGAGTGCTTTTTTTTTTCTCTTTCTGCTGTGTTGATTTTGTTCCAAGAGGTCCATATTTGGCTTTTTCAAAAGGTTTCTTTGGAGAGGTGCTCTTATTTGTTGTCTTTCCTATCAGCATTTGTTGGAAAAAAAAAATGCAGCAGCAGAGAATTGAAAGCCATCCATTTACTTGTGAAGGAGACAATGTAATACCAAAGAATCTAGAAGGGAGCATTTTTTTTATTTTATTTATCACTTTGTTTCTAAGTGCTGCTTTGTTGAAGACCAGATCAGGTAAAAAAGGATAAATGCAATTTTACAAAAGTTTGCTTGTCTCAGTCTGTTTTTGTGTAAGGTTTGTAACGTGTTTGTGTCTTCCAGCAACTCTTGAAGAACTTTTGCTAAAAGGAACAAGTTGACATAAATAAGGACTGGTTTCTTCCTGTGCTCTTTACTTGAAATGCTAAAACACGTCTTAGACATGTGCCAATGCGAAATATTAAATTACTAATCTGTGCTAATACATAGTAGGGGAATTCAGACAGACCATGAATTCTGAAACCAATCCCTTCTATCTGCAGAAATTAGAAATTATTTTTTTTTGCATTCATAGTGCAAGATGCATTACTTGGAATAAGAATTTTCTTGACTTTCACTTAGCTTTATGCTAATGTTGGGATTGTACAAGAAGAGTCACTGTGAGCTATAGAAGGTAGTTTAATGTATTGTCTTTGAAAAGTTTTTCTGTGCTCAATTATGTTGAATGATTTTAAATACTGGGAATTTAAGTGGTGCATAAAATGGAAACACGCTGATAGTGCATAGACATTACAGCCCTAGTTTGGCTGTATTTTTCTAGGTACTATGCTGAATTAATTATCCTGTGACTCTAACGTCTCATTTCTTCACTTGCAAACCAATGAAGTATAGGTCCCAAACTGTGACTATTGCTTATGTCTGACAGAGGGAGTTATACTGGTGCTGGACTTTTGAATGGGGTAGCCAGTGGGAGAAAATGGACTAGGTGAACTTCAAGAGGTGATTGCTCTCATACCACATGCACTATTCAACAGTGAAACAGTGGGAACCCAAACAAGCCATTGTAGTTGTTAGCCTACTACTCTTCTGAGATTATTATTTGTTGTTGTTGTTGTGATCTTGACTAGTGGCCTGTAGGTTCAGGAAAGATTGCTGCTCTTCTGTGTACAAATGTGTACATTTAAGAAAAACATATCTGGTGACCAAAGGTGTTTGAGTAATGTATAATCTAGGCACTCTTTTTATCTATAATGTAGAAATCTATATTCTAACTCTTTATGTTTTATTCAGTGATACAGATTCAGATAGTTCTACTACATCCTCCTCTTCGTGCTCTCCTTCAACAGTATCTGATGAAGACGATCATCCAAATGAGAAAGATAATAGATCTTACTGTGTTAAAACAAAAGATGAGTTGCCTATTGATGTAAGTACAACGTGTTATCTTTTAAACCTTTTTCTAGTAACCCAACTTAAAATATTTTAACGTGATATATTTTTAAGTCATTGCAATACCTAGTGATTGAATGTACGTTTCTACTCCAGTTCAGGTATAGCACAGTTAATAACCTAAAATGTCTTATTTTTCAGTATATTAAGACCACTCTGAAGTGAGGTTCACAGCTCATTTGAGGTCCATATTTGTATAAAATCACAATTGTAATTAATGGAAACAAATACATCTTTGGATAAAATTCTGGATATTTTAGTACATTTTTTGTTGTTTGTATATTGCAGGCTTTCATCATCCTTTCTTTATGTGAGAGACTTGAAGGTCTGATATGTCTTAACAGATGTATTTCAAATATGTTTAGCCTTGAGGTAAAAATTTTGAATGTTGTATTAAGCCTCTCAGGTTCAGATTGCATTGCCTCTACTCACTTAAGCAAAATTGTTAGAGTGGTCATAGAAGTCGTTTCTATTTTGTTTATTCTGTGATTTTTTTATTATAGCACTGTTTTATGTATTGCAGAGCTGAACCTTAATTTGCATTAAGATACTGTCTTTTGGTTTTGGTTCTCATAAATAACATACTCATTGAGTATTACTGCCATTATTCCTCATTATTTCAAAATTAAGAGGTTTAAAGCATTGAATCTTAGTAATCTGCTAATGGATGGTTAGCTATGAATCATTTGTAATGGATTACAAATAAAAGGATAATATTAACAGTGTAATGTCAATTTACATTAACATTATATGTTTATCTGTTATTCTGTAGACCTCTCCCCTTCATAAAAAGTGCTTTCTGGAATGAGAAACAAGGCCAGTGAAGGGTACAAGAAATTATTAGAAAGGTAGAAAAAAAAGCTCTGAAGAGCAGATAGATTTGGGTACGTGTACCTTTGCTTCAGTGCTCTGTAAGAGTTTATAATGAAGTGCTAGATGACTGTCCGGAAAGGCTGAGGCATTGACATACATTAGTAACAGCAACAACAAGGGATGGGAGTATGTGGTTAATTCTTAAACTGTTGCTTTAGAGACACTTGGAGTAAAGAAAAGGTCTTCGGATATTCTCTTATCCCTGAAATTAATCAACGATTGAGAAACGCACATAAAATTGTGTTCTGAAGGAGTAAAACATCAGAGCAATTCTTACTTACCTGCACTTTATTTTGAAGTATGATTAATAATAGAACCATTGTAAGTGCTTCTATGACAACATTATTATTTTTTTTTTAACAGCCCTGGACTTTTGAACAAAAATCCTTGCTTAAATAGATATACTTACGAGGTTGTATTTACCATTTATCTCAATTATTTATTTAAATAAAATTCATGTTAGTCTGAAAACACTTTGTTGATCCGCTCTTTTGTCTCATTAGCTTACTAGCTTCAACTCCAGGTGTTTATGAAACATTGTGTTTCTAATAAGTACTGGCCTGATTCATTTCGGTAGTTCAGCAAAGCTATAGTTTTTTACTGGTGATAGTTAATAAGAACCGAAGTTCTGGCAACTACATTATTTACTGTATCTTGTACTAAACCATTCTACAGTAATAAAATTAGTCTATGTAGAAATGTTGTAGATTGTCTTATTTAAATTTGAAGGAATACAATTTGAAAATTAAAATGTATCTGTTAAAAATGAAACATGATGATTAGTCTTTTACCCAGAGGTCCCCAATAATAGATAACTTGCTAAAGCATGAGTCAAAGATAAAAGATTAAAGAAGGTATTTAACTGGAATATGTGCTTAGGGGGAAAAAACCTGCATGTATTAAGGAGTGTTAGTGGAACCATTTTAGAAACCTCCTGCTTTGAAGTATAGGATTGGCAGATACTGTATGTAGTATGACAGATGGTGCAGTTCAGCAATTTGAAATTTATGATCAAAATTTTAGCTTTCTTCCTTCTGGTTTTGACCTTTGAATTGCTCTGACATCCATGACTTGGTTAACTCTTAGCAGTGAAGTCGGTTTAATGTTGGAAAACTTACTGTCCTGTGGAAGGGTGTGGTGTTTCTATCTGAAATCATGTTTTGACTTTAATGCTATATTATATGGTCTGGGAAAGTCTTGGCCTCTGTTTGGTCTTTGAGTTGCTCTAGAAGCCTTTGTCAAGCACTTTTGTTAAGAGTGAAGATTATCAAGTGAATTTTGATAAGACAGGATAAGATTCTTCTGTTGGAGAGGGATTTTGTTTCTGGTGATGGCCTTTAAAAGTATAGTTCAGTGCTAAAATTTGGACTCTACCTCCAAATTCAGATGTTGAATTTGGAGATAACTCTTACTCTGCCCTTATCTTGTATTCCATGTAGTCCATGGATGAATTCACCGCCGTATAGTATATACATAGCAAACTTAGTTGGAGTAAATTGGAGGTAGATGATGAATTCAGTGTTACTCAGCCTTTGATAGCAGATTTTGATGCTTACATTTGAAGATAAAGTTTAATTTTAATATTACTTGTGCATTACCCATTTGTATATCTGAAGTTTGGCATTTTTTCTAAAAGTGTTCTCTATGGTTATCTTCTTGTACCAAATATAACTTTTAGAATAAAATAATTTTCTTTGTGTAGGTTGTGGTGATCTTTACATCTTCTGTAATGGTCTGAGTCATGGCATAAATGGGCAGGCACTGTTTTGTCGAATCAGATGATACATAACTGGTGTATTTCATACTATTTTATCTCTTGCTGTGTACATTTTTCTTCTGTCAGGCATTGAATGTGGTTACAAGTTGTCTGATTTTTTGATTAATGATTATCTAATTATTATGTTGTACATTGAACTTAATTTAATTTAACTTGAAAGTTCAAAAAAATGTACAAAATGTCTATCAGTTGTGGATCTTTTCTCCAGCTGAATAAAGTTGACTTCTACTTTAGTTGCAATGGAAATATGTAGAGTAGTGTCTCAATAGAAAAGGTGTCTTCAAAAGTGACGTTCCCCCAAGATGAGTTCATTTAGAATTATTCTGAGACACAAATCAAACTAGATATTTTTTTTATTAAATCTTCAGAATGCCAGGAGGATTTTCTGATTGGCAAATTTATGCAGCAACAAAGTGATGAATATCTTAGTGTGATGAAATTATATTCTGAACGTTGACTTGGTATTTCCAGGAACTGCCTCCTGTTGAAGACTTATCAATAATTCTGCCTGATGATGTTGAACTGAAGCTCTTTGGGACAGTTTCCAGCATCATTGAGCAGCTAGGTAGGCAAGATAAGTTTGCTTTGTTTTTAATTAAAATAATTTCTGTATATCTCTGCATTAATTGTGTACTTAATTGTTTCCTCAAAGTGTCAGTACAGCAGCTTTCTATTCCAGGAGGTAGCGGGTTGCTGAATGAGAACTTGAACTACCAAAAGACATTTGTGTTGAATTCCCTTTTAGTTGGTTTACGCCTTCTAAAGATTAACGTACTATGACTGTTATGCATGTGTTTCTGTGTGGCTTTCATGTTCTGATTTTTTCATAAAAAAACCTTTTTTCACTGTGCATTATGATCTTTGTATTAATTCTGGCTACAATAAGATGAAACATTTGCAGTATTTTAAGAAAATCTTCCAGTTGTACATGCTGTATTTGAATTCTCTCTGAAGATGCAGGAAGTGTACAACTGAAAGCACAGATGCAGTACAAAACAGGCCTATCACTGAAACTTTGGGAAAAATAAAACTCTCTAACACTATAATTTTAGTATTAGAGAGCAGGCATTATTTTATTTCAGCGCCGGGTGCGTGGGAAATCACTCCTAATGCATGCAAAGTTTCAAAGCTACTATTTATCCATACAAATCATATATGTTCATGTTAATTCCAGGAATTCTCCTCCCCTTCTCAGAAATCATTTACCTATGCAAAGTGGTATATTTTATAGTCAAACATGCGCATACAATTTGGGGAATGGTCTTCAGAGGGTCTCTGGTGGTCGTTAGGGGGACAGCCCCTTTCTCATAACCATAAAAGGATAAAATAAGTTGCCTAAGGATGTGACTCGAGGGTTGGCTTGCATCCTGCTGGCATGGTTAAATGACTTGTGATCAGGTGTACACAAATGTTCCTGTTGATACGGATGTTTCTTTACTGTTGAGCAACCTCAAATATTACTCTTGGTCAGGTATGAGTGATCTTAAACAATGCTCGCTCTTTAGCTGTCTATGTCAGGCCCAAGTGCTTCCTTGTTAATATACGAGGACAGGAAAAAGACTTGTTTCTTTAGCAATGCAGGTTTTGGTTTTGTGTGGGTTTTTCTTTTTTTTGGTTCATCCCACTTCTGACACCTTGACTAAATGCAAGCTGCCAGTGTCAGCAGTCACAGGACAGCATGACTAACATGATTTATAGGTGCTGGAGGGTAAGCTTAATGGGATTGAGACATACAATGGATCTAAGTGTAACTGCAGGTGATGTGCATTTAGGGATCTTTTCAGATCTGCCTCGGAACTCAGTTTTTGATATATGGTATCAAAGTTTTGCTGAAGCTGATATTAATAAAACATCCATAGTATGTGTTTAAGCTTATTTCAAGTGTTCCATTCTGCTTGAACTGCTTTCAAAGCAATTTGGTTATGAAAATTAGAAATTAAGTTCCATTTTGGAGTTGAAGTATTTGTGTTGATTGGGGTACAAATTAAAGCAAATAGCCTTTGCTATTAAATTTTCTTTTATTGCAAAAGACTCCAGGTAATACAGGCAATTCCTTTGAAGTATTTTTGTTGGTGGTGTTGGTTTGGAGTTGGATTTAATTTCACTCATGTGCAGGAGGCTGGCTTAAGAGTGTGGAAGGTAGTAATCTGGTCATCGTCCTTTTGTTTTACTTTGCCCTTTCTTGCTCATTGGTAATAATGGGGACTTCAAGAAGGCTGTTTTCAGCTAAAAATGATAGTTTGAAAACAAGTTTAAAGAGAAATGGTTGAATTGTAGTTGCTGCTAATCTTATTTTTGATCGAATATGTGAATGTTTAAACAAAGATGTTTTTAAAGACTTCAGTTTTGAAAACTGCCCTTAATTTCTAATTCTCCTTGGTGAGTATAACCTTTTCAAATTCTGTTGGTTTGCTGATAGGTGAATTCTTCAGTCTGCATCCTACTTTATGTGACTGAAACATATGAAGTGTTGAATTTAGATTGGTTGGTGAAAGCTAGAAAACAGACTAATAATCATACATGAAATAAAGCCATAAGAATGGAATAAAACCCCAAGATACTTGTTATTTTTCTGCTTTTACTACCTTGCTTTATGACTACCTCTTTCTACATGTTTTTCTTTCTTTCCAGTTCTTCTGGAAATGAGTGTCTGAGTGGCCTCAGTTTCAGTTGATTTGTGGCCATATTAGGGACTCTGCCAGCTAATTGTGGGTTGGTTTTTGCTTTTTGAACTAAATTGATACCTACATATACCAGGTTTCTAGCTAGTATGAAGGGAGTTGAGGTCTCATTTGGAACCCACAAATGTTATTTTGGCACAACAATCAGTATTCTGAACACTTCCAGTGCCTTTGATGTATCAGAAATCTTCTGCTGTTCTCTGTTGCAAGCTTGTAAGTTTATCAGTCTTTAGTGTGTGATACCTGTAAGTTGGCTATTTCATCCTGAGGTGAATTTAAAGCTGGAACAGTATAGGTTCATGCTTGCTTCACGCTAGCTAAAAGCGAGATGACAGTACTTCCTGTGAGCTTCTGCTCAGTGCATCAGAATTTAACAGTTTTTCTGTGTTTTCCTTCAAGGTACTTAAAGAGAAGAGGAAAAATTCACTGTGTGGGTTGTAGCCTGGAAAGTAAACAGCTTTGCTGTATATGAGAAACCTGCCCTGGGACTGCACTTTGGGCCCTGGAAGAGTAGAAACTGAGGATTTTGTGTGGGTTGGGGTAGGGGAAGCTGTAAGTCAAATAGACTGTGGGTGATAATGTTTCTCCTGGGTTTCATGGGACTGGCATGACTTATGTTTTCAGAATATTTTCCTTAGCCTACTGGAAGACGCAGGGCTACGTGTGATCAATCAAGTTGAGAGCAATCTCTGAGAGTATTTAGTATGTGTTTTTTTTGTTGTGTTTTATTTTGTTTTTTTCTGTTTGTTTCATTTTGTTTTTTGGCTAAGGTATATTTTTCGTGAGGGTTAAGCAACACATTGGGTTCTTTCACTGTATATTTTATCTTATCAGCAGGCACAAAATAAACTGATTTCCCTGATTCTCTCGAAGTTCAGTGAACTGTTAAGCCTGTAGCATTGTCACAGCCTTGCTTAGCATGTCACAAAGTGTGTGCAGATTGAAATAGTAGCAAAGCTTGAGTTTTAGCTTGATGAGATGTTTATTGCTTTAAGTCCTGTTATGTAAGTTCTGCAGTGATAATCTTGTTAGTTTTGTTGGAGTCTGAGTGACACTAAGTGCTTGAGTGACTTTATTTGCTGATGGAGAGGCATTGAGAATGCTTAATTGAGCGTTCTGTTGTTTTAGAGGTAGAAAAGATTACCTTCAAGTTTTAGAGGTAGAAAAGATTACCTTAAGAATCAGAATTTTTCAGTGTAATGCTGCTAGGCCTCTGTATTGACAGCTTTAAGCATAATTCCTGTTAGACGTAAAGAAAGACCTGGTATTTCTGTAGACTAAAGCAACAAATATGAACTACTATTAGAGAAGAGAGCAAACTATTCTAAAGATTTCAGTAAAGAATAAGCTCTTTATGTCTCTGAATCTGTAAAACCTAAAATGAAGTAGCCTGTATATCAAATTATTTATTTAATGGAGTAAGAACATGCTTCTATGTCCATTTATAAGTGTGTAAGTCTACTAAGTGTCAAGATTTCATATATTGAGCTACTAGAATGACTTGCTCGCTCTGACCACTTGTACCATCATTAATCATGGATTAGGCCTAAATGTAGTATGAGACTTACATGACATTAAATTGCAGAAATGTATTTCAGATTGTGTGTCTGCATACGTAAATGTGACACCACTGCTACTATGACTGGACTGCCAGACATCTTTTGTGTTCTGGTCTGATTCGTATGACTTATTAGAGGGAAGCTATAATGAATAGCCATCTCAATATTTATTTTTTTTTTCCAAGGAGAATTTCATTTAGAATACTAAGAAGGCAGAATATAGATGTGCATCTGCACTCAAAAAAAAAACGAAAAAAAACAACCAAAGAACCCACCAAAAAACCCCCCAAAACCCCAGCCGACAAACAGGTTCTTACTGCTATGCACTTAACTAAGAAGCATCCTGAGTAAATAGAACAGGTACCTCACACGTGCATATCTGAGACATCTCTTTTGTACCTATCAACTGGTCTCCTTTCTTTCTCCACCCCAGAGAATAATAATTCTGTAAACAAATGTAAATCTTACCACTCGTATATTCCTGGAGAAGGAGTGTGTAATTGTAAGTAGTTTTGTGCGTGCGCAAGAATTTTTGGTTGAAGCTCTGTGAACTTTAGCAGACAGATAATGGTGTGGTTTGTTAAGTTTCTCTGCAATTAACTACATGCTGCTCTTGAAACACAAAGTTCTAACTGATTTTTTTTTTCCATTTTAGTAATAATTGAATCGCTGAGAGGCCTACCTCCAGTAAATGAGGAAAGCGTAATTTTTAAAGAAGATCGGCAAGCAGCAGGAAAGGTGTGTGTAAAGCATAAAAAACCCCGTTATTCTAATATGAAATTAAAAGTATCTTTTATGTTGCAACAAGTAGTGTTGAAGTGGACTAAATGAAAGATGGTATTTCCTTGATACGCGGTTTTTCTTTGTACTTTTAACTCTTGCTATCATCATCTATATTCTTAATCTCAGGAATTCCTAACCTGGAATTCACTGTAACAGGATTACAACGTGTGATAGTTTTCTGCTGTTTTATGAAAGTGCATATGGAGAGGGAGAGGTTGCTTTCAGATGTATGATGTCTTGAATACCAGGCTGTGCTCTGTTAGTGCCAGGAGTTGGGGGAAAGATTGGAGAAATTAGAGTCAAGTTTCAGGAAAAATGAGGAATGTTTACATATTTATGCTCTATTGTTCCAGTTTAAGGCCAGCGTGTGCTTCATGCAAGTCTAACAAAAAATGTTTGCTGAGAGGGGTGTTGCATTGAATTTTGTATGTTTTCTAGGAAAGGAAAGCTATCATCTAGAATAGTTACTATTGTAATATTTTTTGAATGCTAGATGTGAGTGAAACAAAAAAAAAAATCAGCCTGAAATTGCAGATATTCTGTACAGCGTCTCAGAATTCTCTGCATTCCATGGAACTGGGAAACAGACAGGGGAACTGATGTAAAGGCGAACAATGTGAAGATGAACTTTGAGGAATAAATAATCAGGAGATTGTTTCAGATATGAGATGCGAAAGCATAATGAGGGGAGAAGAATAAAGATTTGACAAAAGGAAAGATTACTAAAGTAGTGGAAGCAGACGGTGAAAGCAGTGCAGTTGGGTGGGCGAGGGCAACATCAACATATGAGAACTTACTTTTCCACCTTATGACTTAAACAGTAGCTGGGGAAATACACTGCCAAACAAAATGTGGTAATAAAGTTACTTTCATGCTTTAGTTTTATTTGATGCTACATTTTGAAAATATATCAAACTTCCTAAGTACAAAACATCTTAAAGCCTCACAGTTTATTACAATGAAATTATCTATCTACTCTTGGTGGTTTATTTAAACATTTTAATTTTGTTTGTGTTTCAGATATTTGAGATATTTGGGCCTGTTTTACATCCCTTTTATGTGTTAAGGTTTAACAGCTCTGAGCATATCAAAGCAAAAGGTATTAATGTACAAGATAGCATGTATTTTGCTCCATCAGTAGAGGACTTCACCCAGTATATATTTGCAGAGAAACTAAAACAGTGAGTCTGATTTCTTTTCTAATCTGGTTATAATGTATTTTTTAATATAGCTAAAAAAACTGGATTAAAGTTTAGCCTTGAGTGATAACCTGTAGGACTAAGCTTGACACTAAAACTTTTCTATTTTTAGATGTTCTCTACTGTGTTGTAATAACAAGGTTGTACTGTTTTACCTTTCAGAACAGTACAGAGCAGCTGTAAACTACAAGCTTCTAAAGTGTTACAGTTAGTAAAGTTTAGTAGCTTCTTATTCAATGCAATATGTTAAGCTTGCTTTCTTTCAATGTTGCTGTGTTACCTAAAATATCGTAACCAGAAAAAAAATTCATTGATAACTTCCCTCCCTCACACCCTCTCACACTCGTGCACATAGAATCATAGAATTGTTATGGTTG
>NW_009628520.1:0-3840 GCF_000690535.1 Cariama cristata
GGTGACCGTATTTTTTTTTTTAAATAAATATAAAGGAAATAGGGCTTTCCTATCTTTCCTATCATAGAAGGATGGTGGGTACCATTTAATATCCCATCTTGTAAAATCGGTTACTCCTCTACCTTTTTCATATGCTGACTTAACTACTAGTCAGTGAATAGTCAATATTCTCTAACTTTCTCATCTCTTACTTGTTCAGAACAAAGATGGTCTTTTCTTTTGGGGTCTCATGTAGTGCTTTGTACACTGGATTTTAGTGCCAGTTTGGCACTCAGACATAAGGATGGTATAAATACTATAGAATACCAAAGAACCGGTATTATTCAGTATTTTAAAGTTATATGAAGCAGAGGAAGAAACAAATTCAGGGACTGCAGCCCTTTTAGCAATGAAGACAGAAAAGATCTGCAAAGCTTTCTATGGGCACTGGAACTGATATATCTAGAACAGGTCTGAAGACAACCACAAAACACCCCATCAACCCTGCTGACTTCCAGACCTAGGCTGGGAACCACAGGAATTCAGGGAGCCTGCCCCAAAGGAAACGGACTCTCTCCATACAGAAAATTTTAGATGTACAGTATCAACGTTAATGGTTTATTCATACTAGAATATACCTTCATATTCATACCTCAGATTACTAGGATGAACATTTTCAAATTATTTTGATGAAACAATGCAGTAGCTATTCATGTAAACACATAAACCAGTATTACGTACTGCATTCAGAAACCGCTCACAGTAGTGCAAAAGTTAAATTAATCTAGGTAATATACACATGATATACAATAATACTTTGGGACAAGAAATACCTTCATCATTATAGTTTCTTTCCTGAAGGGGTAACTGGAAAGATCTCATTTTTGGATTGCCAACATTCCCTAAGACAAAAAGTCAAAGGCACAGTTTTGAATCATTTTAAAATAGACAAAGGATAATATTTCATTTTAGAATGTTTAGAAATGTTACATTATTTCCAAAACATGAGTCTTATAAATAGCAATCATACCAAAAAGTCCGTGAGACCCTTTTACTCTAAGCTGAGTTAAAATAAACTTACTCCACTGTATTCTTCCCAAGACACCTATTTTGGTAGATGCTATAAGTTACTTCGTGCACTGCACTTAAGATGCAGAGCTAAACCACAGCACCAAGTGTAACCTCTTTCCGAGGGAATTCTCTGGATTTCACCATCCCACTTAACTGGACAACCGCTTGTTCCATTCTAGAATGGAAATACTACTTTAGTTTAGCTAAGCTTTATAATACAAGGACCAAGAATTCTGGGACCTTAAGCAGCTATAGCAAGTCTTTCTGGAATGGAGACTTAAGCGCATCAATTTTATTTTGACTAAGGGCCAAAGGATTCTTTTCTTTATCAAATTTATGTCCCCAGTACCACTAAACATTGTTAAAAATCTTTGAAATGCTCCAGCACAAATTCCTCCTCAGCCAAGAAATGGCTTTTCTCAATATCCAATAAATCTTTTACAGATGGCTTTTTTGTTTCCATATCCTGCAGAAATATTTAAGGAGCTTATTTCTCAGAAATCTGCCACTCCTGCAAAATAATACCACACTATAAAGGTTTCCAGTTACACACCGCTGTTGATAATTGCAGTTGGAAAAGTGTCACAGCATCCAGTTGCAGCCTAAAGATTAAAAATTACAACTGTTCATACTAAATCAAATTATTCTTATAATGAGTAAATACTTATTGAAATTAATAACGCAAAATTAGACAACAGACCACTGAAATGCAATGATATTAGTGGAATCTGAAACTAAGGTGGAGAGTTGTGCACATTTCCTCAGCAAGACTAAATATATAGTAGAAAAGCTTTTGTTTATGAACAACTCATTCTTTGTAGAGTCTGTAAGGCAGCAAGCTCAGCACTGTCTTGGCCTGAACACTGCACAGCAGCCATTTCCATCCTGCAGCACCCTAACACAGCCCATTAATACACAAAACCCACCATTATGCTGGAATTCTGGATCCTTGAGAGTCCCTTGAATACGACGAGAGGGACCCCAGCAGGGTATAGAGCAGCTTTTGGCTGACTTCAGCACAGGAGGTGTAGAGGAACACTCTTGACGGGCTGACGCAAGAGGAGCTTGCTCATCAGAAACACTGTTAGGAGGCCATGGATCCTGCCTAAGTGGCAGAGGATCCAAAGTTCCCAGCCCAGCAGGTGGAGAGGTAAGGAGTGAAACAGCTTCCACTTCCACATCAGGCTAAAACACAATAGAAAGAAAAGAAAAAAAAAAAACAAAACAAAACACAAAAAAACCACACCACCACAAAAACCCAACATCTCATATACAGCCTACCAGTACAGGTCCTCACATATGCAG
Organism: Cariama cristata; assembly: GCF_000690535.1. Taxonomy (NCBI): domain Eukaryota; kingdom Metazoa; phylum Chordata; class Aves; order Cariamiformes; family Cariamidae; genus Cariama; species Cariama cristata. The sequence continues at coordinate 2,356 of NW_009628520.1, forward strand.
CAAATATTGGCTTTACACTGTTACACTTCTCATGAGGGTACTGGAAGAATAAGTATTTCAAGCTTGTGAGATAGGTTAAAGAAAACCTATTCCTACTAACAAGTGTTTAACATGGTCTGAAAGTAATCTAGTCAGGTCAAACCAAAAGCTTATTTTCTTCACAGCAAAAAACTCTATTCTGATGTTTTAAACCAACATAACCAACTTCTCATGCAATTGTGTCTGCTTCTATTACAGAAATTACTACAGAGGATGTATGCAGTGAAATGCTAGCCGTCTTTGTAGAACACAGACTAAGCACAACTTGAAAAATCTCCCACAATTTTGAGAGGAAGACAGTTAAACAACTCCTAAATGTTTCTATTTTTCTTTTAGTAATTATGCAAGCTGCAAAATAAAAGAAGCACAAAAGGAAAGGAAAGGGAGAATGAAACTATTATGGCACATTTACCTATCTTGTACATAGGCACCCAGCCTCTGTCTCCTTATTGAATTTCTTCCAAGTCAAGGAATCTGGAGCTGTGCTCTATGTCAGTGGCAAGCTATAGTAACATTGATGGGGAAATCAACAGCTCCTGACGGCAAATTTTTTTTTTTTTCTTTTTTAAAACAGACCTGTGCATTTAGCAGAAAAAGCCGAAACGGAGGTTATCCAATCTCACTCCAATAGTCTCAACTCCTTTGCTTGATACCCCTCAAAAAATTATTTATTCAGACATAGGCCTTTTTTAGCCACAGATGCTGATGCTGAGAATTTTAGAATAGTAAATGACAACTCAAGAAAAAGATTTACTAAATAAATTATTCACAATTACTTAAAAAAGCACATTCCTAAAATGCATAATGGTAAGTCTCCTTTCTGGCTCACCCGGAAAGACCTTCTTTTTGAAGCTTCTCTTGCACCTTGCTTAGCTGAAGAAGGATCTGTTCTTAAACCTCGAGTTCTCTGCTGTGAAGATGAAGACTTGAATTTAGGAGGAGACACTAGAACCGCACCTCCTATCATAGTGGACAAGATGAAAAATGCTTTATTACCTTAAATAACCTAATAAATTAATTCATACATGTCTTTTTTTCTTTAGTTCTTGAAATACTGCTTTGCATTTAAAAGTCTTTTTACCAACAGCTGGGGTAGTGAGATCATGATGAGTCCTCTGAGGTCCACCAAGCGCTCTCAGCTTCGGAGTAGGAAGCCTGCCACCTGTCCTCGACAATTCAGAAGAAGAATCTGACACAGCTGCAGCAGAATTCAGTATTAAGGCGTTCTCACTGCAAAAAAAATGAGAAATTATTAAAGGATTAACTAAGGACTCAGGAGTCTTGCACTCAAGCATTTTGTTTCTAATGCATTCCTACAATGAAGCCTAAGACAAGACAGTTAGAGCCATAAAACATCAACAGCCTGTAGCTAAAACATCTGCTTGCAACGGGGAGTCCTGGATTCCAGCCCTTGAGCCTCAGTTTCTGTTTGTTTTTTTTTTTTTT
>NW_009628521.1:0-20176 GCF_000690535.1 Cariama cristata
CGGCCGGCCCCGGGCTCCGCAGCTGCGCTGGTGACAGCCGCGAATCCAGCCTTTCCTTTTCTTAAATGGGGACCGAGCTAGTCTTTGCGAGCAGAAAAGCAAACATCCTTCTGTCTGTGTTTAGTAGGAGGCATTTGCTCTTCAGTCGCAGTATTTTTGCGACTTGCAAAAAGAATGAAGGGAGAACCTTTTCCAGAATTAATTTATTCTGTGGGTAGACGTTAAATGAAAGATGTCGAATAGTGACATTACTATATTTTTAAAGCAAGAATTTCAGTATTCATATGATAGTTAGGATTTTCAGGGTGGCACCTGAGCCGTACCTGAGTAATAAAACTAACACTTGTTTTGGCAGGCATTTTTCCCTCTTCAGCTACCATGGAAAATAATGAAAGTAATGCTAAGGATGCGAAGAGCACCTCTGATGAAGATGACAGCGGAGACATGGTTCAACAGAAAACTCAGGAAGAAATTCTCTTTCATGAGGAAACCATTGATCTTGGTGGAGATGAATTTGAGTCTGAAGGGAACGAAACTGTATCAGAAGATTCAAATAATTTTGTAGATAAACTGAATGAACAGATGATGGAGAGTGTAATTATTTCAGATTCTCCAAACAACAGTGAAGATGACACAGGTGAACTTGGTTGTCTTCAGGAGATTGTGGAACAAATGGAAGCTAAAGATAATCAAAAAACACAAGCAGAAGTGGATAAAGAAGAGTTTTTAAGTAATGAGAGTGAAACTGAACACGAAGAAACACCCAAAGACATTTCTGAGACTGGAACAGATGATCAGGCATCTTTAAAGGAAGAATCAATTCAGGAAGCAGTGAAGGAGGAACCAAAGTTGGGAAACAACATTCCTGTTGAGACAAAACCAAGTAACATTGATGAAAGCAAACCTGAGGACCAGATATCGTCACCCAGTGCTGGCAAACCGCCTTCTAAGGCTGAGCCTATTCCTGTGTGTACCATCTTCAGCCAAGCAAACAATGTTAATACCCAGCCACAGTTGTTCCTGCCTGATGGTTTTGAGCCTCAGATGGTAAAATCTCCCAGTTCTAGTAGTATAATTGAGACTCCAGTGAAGTCTAATCCACAGGTGGTTCAACCAAGTCCTAGTCTAAGCAAGTTCTTTGGCGATACTGTTAACGCTAATACTTTAGCTTCTGATTTTTTTGATTCATTTACCACATCCAATTTTATTTCTGTTAGTAATCCCAATGCAAGCTCTTCAGTTCCAGAACAAATGTCCCCTCTTTCTAATGGTGGAGACAGTTCTTGTACTTCATCTAACTCTACTTTTTCTGTGCGAAATGGGAGACCTGAAGCAGGTGGTCCTCTGTCATCTCTAGAAATAACTCAGTCCCCCAAGCCGTTCTCACAAATCCAAGCTGTTTTTGCTGGGAGTGATGACCCGTTTGCCACAGCCTTAAATATGAGTGAACTAGATAGAAGAAATGATGCTTGGCTTCCTAGTGAGGAAACCAGAAATGTTCTAATTTCAGTTGCCACACAACAATACAGCACTGTGTTTGTAGATAAAGAGAATCTCACCATGCCTGGATTAAAATTTGATAATATCCAGGTAAGAGTGTATTATTGTATCTTAGCATATGATTATATTTTAAAAATATTGTATAAGAGCTGTCCAGTAATCTGTATATCATAGTGCTTCATATTGTTGCTGATGGTGACCTGTGTGTATTATTGTAATCCTTAGGAAATTTAATGACGCTGCCTACTCGTAGATGAAGGGCCTAAAACCAGGTCTGATTTATTCGTAGTGAAATTTGTTGGGTACGTTGAAAACCAGTATTGACAGTTTCCATACAACCAAAACTGGTTGTATTTTTAAGTAGTTTGTTTCTGTTCCTCCTAGTTTGTAAGATAATGCTTGTGTTTGGAATACATACAGAAACAGTGTGCTGAACTACAAAGTCTGAAAGCAGCTTGCTTTGCTTGTGGAATTTGCTGTTGCAACCAAGTGGGAAATAACAATTTTTGCTGATGTTTGCAGTGCTCTCTAATGTTAACGCTGACTGAAATCACATCATTTGTATCTTCCCTAAGCAGTGGAAAGGTATAACCTGTAAGAAAGTTTGAGTGCTGAAGCAAGCTGCTGGAAAAGGGTAACCCCAAAACTAAAGGGAAAATTCCAGATGAGATCATGAAGGAAAAACATAGTAGTGGAAACTTATTTCTTTTTTTTTCTATCAGAGTTCCCAACTGGTGAGAAGGCATAATGCATTTTTTCAGAATTTGAGATATTTCGTTCAGATCTATTTGGTATTTCTCATGAAGCAATTTTATCCTGGCTACTCAGCCAAGGCTAACTATTGTAATGGAATTTTTTTCTTTAAATAGGTTAATCCTACTCTTTCATATCTATGTCTCTGGATAATAGAATTGTTTTCTAGAGAGATGGTGTTGAGAGTTTGGATACTTTAATCCTTAATTGTGGCAAAACAAAGATTATCAGTCAATAGTCAAATACAAGCAGAGAGCAGTCTGCAGTAACTTCCTAATCTGCACGAACTATCAGAAAAGTTTCTGGAATGAACCAGGTCCAGATTTGTAGCTGAATTATCTGACAAATCTTAGGTTTCTATCACAAGCAGCAAATGATAACAATTTTAGACCTATGCCATGCTGCTGCTACTTCTTGAGTTAGCTTTATCTTAAAACATTTGTTTATCACCGCAAAGCCCAATAATTAGCGTGAAAGAAAACACTGTAATAGGAAGCTACTCCTTCTCCACTCCTTCCAAAAAAAATGGAAGGGTCCTTCCCACCTTCCCCAAAAAATCCCTTAGACTTTGATGAGTAATTGAAGAGCGTGTAGTGTTTCTCTCCTGACCGCTAATGGGATGGACAGAAGGAATGATCCCTCCCACAGGCCCCAAGGGCGAGGGCCGCCTTATTGCAGGCCTCTTTTTCTACAGTAGTTCTCTCTCACCTTTCTCAGTCCAGTCAAGGATTAAAGGCTTGTTTGTACTGATGATTCCCTGAATCTGGGCACATGTATATATACAGATCTGCCATCCAGTGCATAATTGAAATGATGATGTTATGGCGATGTCCATGTGATGTATTTCTACAGTAAAACCTGATGTTAAATCATCAATGGAATTAAAGAGCACTCCTGCTGCTTTCTTCATTGGTTATAATTTATAAGAAGTCACACAGACATGTCGGAAAGGACAAATTTTGAAATGCTTTATGTTTATACAACTTTCCTCATTTCCAGTTACTGCTTTCAGAGGCCTGATTGCTTGCCTTGACTGACCTGACATCCCCTAGTTTGGTATCGTTCTGTATTCTTCTAGTACTGCAAACAGTGTATTTAACTGAAACTATAATTGCAGAGTACTTGGAATGTCAACTGAAACATTGTGGGAGGCATGTTTTCAATGTTAAATCAGCTTCCAACAATGGTCATTGAAGCTTTGGTATGAATAGTTTGCTAATGCTAAATGTTAATGCAAGATATCAAACCAGGCTGCATGCAGTTGACAAAGATGTGGGTTGAAAAGTGCATTTACAGTGAACTGTAAGTGTGCTTCAGGGAAGGACTGAAATTTTGTATGATGTGTATTGAAGAGCTTGGTAGTTTTTTTTTTTACCTACTCACGCAGAAAGTGTTCTTATTATGTTAAAAGTTAAGTGGATAAATCACACCAAGAGAAATAGTAAATGGTCTCGATTTCAACTGCATGCTGCTTTTTGCTGATCATTCAAGAAATGTTATTTTTTTAAACTATTTTGGATGGCATATGGTACAGATTATCTATCTGTACCTGTGTTCTCTTGAGCATGGGAACAAGTTGGAGTAGTGCTTTTTAGGCTCTTTCCGTTGTGTCTTCGTCAGTTGCTGTTTGCTGTCATTATGTCCTTCGATTCATTACATTCATTTGTAATGTTTCCTCCTCCAAAGTACTGTTGAGGGGATTAAAAATTCTTTTGTATTTGTGTCATTTTGCACACACTGTCTTTTCTTAATCCTTCAGGCTCTTCTGTCTGAAAGATGGAAGTCTTGTTTATTCATAGGATAAGTGACAGCATTAGAGGTAAAAATTTTCCATGTAGTCTAAGAGTGGTTGCAACCTCATTCCTCAAGAAACTAGACAGAAAACACACGCATATTTCCCATCACTGTCCATGGGGAAAGTGCAAACGTCTAATATCAATTATCTTTATCGTAGCTAAGATTTACTGTATTTTATGCAGCTCATCTTTCTTTAGGCAAAAGGCTTTGTGGCTTGCTTCCTGCTCTCTGTGCTAACAGCTTTCTACCTCAGTTCTTCAAGTGAATGTTTTCATGTTCCTTTAGTGGGATTTTTGCAAATAATTCCTTTATATGCTTACACTTTTTCATTTCTGCTTTACCATCTTAAATATTGTATGTTATTCTAGTTACCACATATATCTGAAAAGATACAATGGAATTAAAACAAATTGCAGAGAGAGGAAGGATGATGAGGGTTGCAGAGGATCTCTCTTATGAGTGGTAGCTAAAAGGAAGAGGACCTTCTGGCTTACAATGATCTAAAATCCATAAAAGAATTGAGGAAAATAGAGGATTATGTTTTACTGGGTTTTATGGCAAAGGAACTATTGAGTAATAAGCATAACAAAAGGAGTTACTGTTCCGCAGCCCATCTAACTGTTTTTAAGTTGTAGAATTCATTGCCCTGGGATGTACATTTGTTCAGAAAAATAGGCTGAAAAATGAGCAAGACAAATGTCATGGGACGTATGTCTATCAGTGGGTGTTTAAAACCGATAGGCAAATATGTCCCCTGGCACAGATGGACCATAAAGTTCTGGCTGCTTTAAGTTGAGAAAGACCAGTATGAACTTATCCTGTTTCTTGCACTGTTTCCGTGAACGTCTGCTATTCACCGACAGAAAGGCGAACCAGACAGATTTTTACTCTGTCTGAATGTGGGTTATAAATCACTTTCTGTTTAAAAACAAAAATACAAGTATACTGTTAATATATTACTGATAATTTTCCTTATTTTCAGACATTTGCTTTTCTAGATTAAAAACCCGTAAAAACATACGATTGGCAAAAATCTTACAGAAGTCATTTCTGTTACCTACTTTTGGCACGTGGTGACTTCTGATGCTGTAGGGGATTCCCTTTTATACAGTAATGTGTACAGTCCCAGAAAGACACCCCCGGCCCCCTGTCCTAGACTGTGTATGGGCAGACGTGGTACCTGAAGAGTGTGCAGACAGTAGTAGCATGGTTTTCAACATCTGCCAGTGTGTGGCCCGCAATTTTTCAGTAGGTGCTTGACGTTAAGCTTGTATTTCTTGATTACCTGCTGAAAATCTCTAGTACACAGAACCACAAGGATGTCAGCCAACAGACAGAAAGGCACAGAAATTGATAGTTGAATGAAGATTAGAAGGGGAAGTTGAGGCACAGAGGGTGCCATATACAGAGTTATTTCGTTTATTGCTAGCAAAGCTGGAAATAGAACCTGGATTTGAACACTTTTCCTCTTAGCTGCTCCATTTCGTAAAATGTAGAATTAATCTTGTCTAACTTTAGAAATCTGTTTCAAATGTCTGTCTCGACTGGTCTCAAATCTTCAAATTACTGAGCTCAGATAACCCAATTTCTCAGAGTGATTCCTGCAGTTAAATATTTTGAAATTAAGAATACTTGTTGACGAGTTGCTGTTTACTTACTTTTATGAACTCTCAAAGTTTATTTTCTGTGGATACTTGAGGCTAGCTGATCATGTGCACGTTTATCTTTGATCAGTAGATTGCACTTTTCAACATTAACATCCATTGTGAAAACCTGTAAAACTTAACTGTGTTTTGTAAGATCTTGGAGGAGTATTTTGTAAGATCTTTGAAGGATAATAATATAAGAAACAAATAAGCCTGAATGTTTCTATGCTAACTGAAACTTACACACTGAAAAAAAGAATATAGCAAATAATATGGAGTAAATCTAGAAGTTTTCATTAAAACACTGTAAATATATATGCATTTATATTCACTTCACACAAAAAGTACTGGAAAATAAGCATTTCTCAAGGGGAAAGAACTGTGTTGCTCAGCTTTAATTGAACGTCCTATTTTGCTAAAATAATGTTTAAAAGTGTCTTGTTATGTTTCTTCTTTTTCTGTTCCATGAACACCAAGGGAGATGCAGTAAAAGACTTAATGCTTCGCTTCTTGGGGGAGCAAGCGGCAGTGAAAAGACAAGTTTTAAACGCCAACTCTGTAGAACAGTCATTTGTAGGCTTGAAACAGCTAATTGTAAGTAACAATCTTCATAATTCAATATACATTAAATGCCACGCTTCCCTCAAGATAATTGGGAGGTACTGACTGAGGAGAAACTAAAAAAAAAAAAAAAAACAATCTACATAGCAGTCTATTCATGATCCTGCAAAAGTACTAGCTGAAGTACGGTAGTTTTTAGTGGGAATGACACTAGGGTTTAAATATTTGGTTTTAAACGAGGTAGTAAACTTTTTTTTATATGCAAGAGTTAGAAAAAAGGTAATTTTAAGTTACTGTGGATTTTATCAGCTGTTAATTTTTATGTAATGTAAAAGGTTGCAACAAAAGGTAAGACTTACCAGTTGCTGTAAGTGGTAAGCAAAGCTGTTGTGATAATTTCAACTGCTTTAATTTTTTATTTCAGTGCAGGAAAACTAAACTAAATTGCTTCCAAATGAAAGCTTAAGCTTCTCTAAGTTAAAATCCTTTCCTTAATGTAAATATTTTGGAATTGGAAGTAGTTGCACGTAGCAACCTTGTGAATCTTACCTTCTTCTTTCAACCATTATATTCCTATATGAAACTCATTACTATTGCATGACTGAGCCTTACTTAATCTGTTGAAATGTCAAAATATTTTAGGCTTATTTTATTTTTGAAACAATGGACGAAAAATGACTGAGGAAAAGCAGTGAGGAATAAGTGTTAGAACAGTCTATATTTGATATTTAACATCTCTTAATGTAATTGTGTTACATTACATGTAAAGCTCCGAAAGAGACTTTTTTGTCATATTAAGAAAACTCGAGGTTGTCTCTGCAAGCATTGTTAAAGAAATTGAGGGATAATTTTGGAAACTAAACCTGAAAAAGCAGATTGTGATCTCCATCCTGGACATAGATATTTTCTATTCGTCTCAATGTTTTGCTTAACTTGAGAGTTAGGAGGAGGGGAAAAAAAATCTTACTAAGAAATCTTGTCCCCATCAGTGTGTAAGTAGGAAGAGCTCTTTTCTGCACTTCCTTTCCCTCTTCCAGAAGAGAAGTTTTGATGTATGGGAAATATTCTTCTATGTGACCTGGTAGTTGTGTCCATGCAAAACGTTATTCTATGCTGCAGACCATCTTGTACCTTAAATACAGTGCTGCCACTGATAATGTTTTAGCTTTGAGTGTGCTCATAAGCTCCAGAAGAGCAGTGTTAATGCTTTTAGGATCAAAGCAGAGAAGACAGGAGGTGATCTGCTGCTGTCAGATTTTTTTGCTAACTGTAGTAGATTTTTTTTAAAACTTGTCTTATTAGAAGGGGGTTTTTGATAAAATTGCAGCCATTCAGCTAGAAGTCAGGATATTTTCCAGTTTTCAAGGCTTCCAATCATTAGCTGTTGGTTGTTCTTGAGTATGCAATACCACTATTTCTCAATTTTGTTTGCAGAACTGTGTTTCTTTTTATGATAAGAATTAGTTGTGGGGTTTTTTTTCTTTGCAAACGTTGCTGTTTTTTCTGAAATTCTTAATGTGGAAAATTTATTTCTGATTGGCCACAGTCTTAAAGGTAAAAGGTATTTCAGACTTAGAAGTGTTAAAATTGCATGCTAGATGATATTAATTAAAAAAAAATATGCTTTTTGCATACACAGTAGGCCAGAATGACATGTAATAAATGCTGTATTACCAACCACCGATTTTACTTACTTTATGAGTGGATTCCTGACCAAATATGTTCAGTGAATGTATCTTTCCATGCAAAGGACCACTTGCAGGAAATATTTTTGTAAACATCTGGATGAAAACTGGTGAATGTTGGGAATATTGCTGTGCAGTTTCCATAAAGTTAGGATTTTTTTTTTCCTTAGCTGTTTGTTTGATATCTATGTGAACTACACATGAACATGAGAATTAATGAGATAATTTCAGTCACCCACTTCAATCTCTTGCAGCAATGGACAGCAACTTAAAAAGAGTCTATTTCAAAGGAGTCCACAGTACAGAAGAGAAACGCATAGAATTAGCATAGACTTCAGCTTCAGACTGGTACCTGTTATTCAGGTGTTTACATGTGAGCTGATGTCTGAACTCTTAAGTCAAAAGAGATCTAATCAGTACAGTTACTGATCACATCTAAATTTAGATGTGTAAATCTGGGATTCCATCTGAAAGTCTCAAGAACTGTCACATTGCTGTAGGAAGACACCAGTGGCATCTGAAACCAAAAGTGAATGTTAAGTCCTGTTACGAAGAAATTTGTTAGGTTAAAATTCTCAGATGATTGTGGGTGAACTCCTTCTTATGGGAAGGAAAGGAAAAAAAAAGCAAAAACCAAAAGCAGTATTCCAAGCCTGTCTGCTCCAGAGGAAGGTGCTTCATTTGTATCTGGTTACTGTTTTAATCCTGTGTGGATGGGAAAAGCATGCATTATGGCTCATCAGTATCGCAAATCTTTGTACCACAGGTCTTCAGCTGCAACTTTGGAGCTCCTCTATTCTACCATACAGTTCCTTCTGTTAGCTTATTTGGCTGTTTTAACCAATACAGATACATTGTTGCTACTTTCAAAGGCTTTTCGAGAACTTCGTTCTTTTGATGGTTAATCAAAGAAATTCTAATCAATCCTCTCTCAAAATCTTTTTTCTAATCAAAGATAAAGTTGTTTACAACAATTTAAGTGTTTTGATCTCATGTTGCTTTTTAAGTCATTTTCTCTTCTCAATATTTGCTTCCTCTCTCCTGCTGCTGTGTATGGGTAGACAGCAGTGACATTTCCACTTCTTAGATTTTCCTTTTAAAGGCAAAAATAACTCTTCTCTAGTCATCTAATCATAGATGTCTTCATAATCATCCTAGGAGCTCTTCTCAGAATCTCTTCCAATTGAAGCTAACATCTTTTTTCTTATCACTGTCCAGAACTCAACACATCAAATTGTAAGTTATGTGACTTTCCATGTTAATGATTGTGTTTTACCTTCTTTATGATTCCAATATTGTAAATCATCTGATCCCTGTTAAGTGATGTGGTCCTTATATATATTGACAATACTTCCTAGATTACATTTAAAAATGCAGATATCAGCCCTGTTCACTAGGATCACAAAAGAATATCTTAAATTGGATTGATTCCAGTGTACATCTTTGAGTAGTAACTTCTCACTTTCCTTATAAAAGTTCCAGTAAAAAACAGTTACTTGTACAAGTTAAAAAACAATTCTGTGGTTAAAGTGAAGTTAGTGCTTGCAGCAAAGAATGCTGGAGACTGAAGTCCTTTTGGAGGGGATCATAGTGCAAACAGTCACAAAAGTTTCCTCAAGTACAATTAGTTGTCAGAAAACAAATGTTATCAAGAAGGTGGAAAGCTGAACTTCCAAAGGTGAGATGAGACCTTCTGATGAGATTGGCAACAGCAGCATCATTTCTAAGACAAATAGTTGTTCATGAGGAACTGAACTCAGGTTGTTAAACTCAGCTAATAAAATTGTTCAGCATGAATTTGGTCTCTGGTTGATTCGAGTGAGATTTGTACCAGTAACCCAAAGATGGATAGTTGGTTTGTGGAAAAACTGTACTTTCACATTTTAAGTTTCTTCTATGGAATGAGCAACAGTGAATTGGAAATGCTTTACTGGTAGAGTAATGGTGCGGAGGTTGTGCAGTTGAACTAGTTTTACAACTTTGAGGCTTTTAAGAGATACAGGGGTGCTGGGGCGGTCTGGCAAAGTAATTCTGTAAATCTGTGTGCTTATCATTGTAAATAGAGTTATACATCTGTAGAGGTTAAGTGTTTCTGTTTTTCAACTGAAAACAGAAAATCTGAGTTTACAGTTTCTGAAAAGTTTTATTAATCTGATACAGGAACATGCATTTACCTCTAGAGCAAATAAAGGTAGGCAAGAGCTTGTCTTCACAGCATTGCTTTGTTTTATAGCAGCAAATAAAAATTATACATACAAGGTGCAAGCTCCAATTATGTTAGTTCCTGTTACTTCGTATTTTAGATTAATGGTTTACCCTCATTTGAACAAATAACGCAGTATTTCTTACTAGAGACCTTTCTGATATTTTGAGTAAGGTGTTTGCAGCCATAGGAAAATTATGTCTTTGGTAGTTGTCAAACCTAAAAAAAACCTACTGTATCTTGCCACTATAAATATGCAATGTTTGCTCTAAGTATGTAATAATTTCTTCAAGCTACTAGACCAGGAAAGGGTTACTGACTACATTTTCTTAACTGATGTGATAGTGCTCTACCAATGTAATTTACAGGGGAGAAGAATGTCATAGCTAGTGGAGGAGGACATTTTAATCACTTTAATGGTGTTACATGTAGAGTTAATGACTCCCTTTGAGTCTATTTAAAAAAAAATCATATACTGTTACTTTTGCACGTGATTAATATTGTGCTCTTACATATGTTTTCAAATGTAACAAACTTGGATATAGTGGTATGGCATACATATTCACTTTAATAAGTTAGAAATTATCCTTAGAAATATGGAGGGCGGGATGTCCTTTCTTTCTAAATCAGTGGGCAATTTCCAACATTTTTGTATCTGATTTGAGAGAAGATGGGAGACACAAGTAGCAGAAGCAGTAACTGAGAGCTTGTGGGAGGGGTTGCAATCCTACACTAAAAAGCATCAATTAATTGGATAAAATTTCAGTGGCGTACCTCTGAGTCAAAATTGTTTTCCTGAGAGACTGAATAATGTTATAAATTGTCTTCGTGTATCAGGTCAGTTCCCTTTTCATTAAATACATTTTCTGTAGATGTCCAGTCCACTGCTTGACAGAAGAATGCCACCTGGGTATTTGCCGTATTTGTTGAATCATCTGAGCTTCACTGCTTTCATTCAGGAAAACAATGTACAGTATTGTATACAAAGGAGAAATATGAACACTTCTGCAACCATATGTCTAAAATCTTTGTTCAACTGTGATTTAAAAAATCAAGCAAAATTGACCTGCATGAGGAGACTTCCAAGGAACAGTTATGTATACATGAGAGTGGTATTCAGCTGCTCAGTAGGGGTTTTTTCAGTCCAAATCAGTTAATATCTTCATAATAGAATCTGTCTTTCAGATATAGTGAAAACTCTGATAATTACAGTTCTTATGACAGTTTATTAGAAAAGGAGGAAATGTGAAAAATGTTTTTCCAGACAGAATACAGTTTTGGCTTGTATTGGGTCATTTTATTCAAATGGAGCTTTTCTTCATTTCTGTATCTAAAAATTAAAACATCTTCAGTGCTGTTCTTGTATTTGAACTAATAACATTCTGGTTTAGTCACTGGGATTCTTTTCTACCCTACATCTCATTCCTTCCTCCCTCTTTGTAGAAAATATGCTTATTGAAGACACTGGGATGTACAGAATACCTCAGTTACTTTTAACTTAGACCAAATCGACGAGAAGCATTATGAGATCTTTAGATGTGGATTTATCAGAATTTATAACTCATACTGTTGACTCCATTTCACATAGTTTTTAGGCTGTTTTCCTTTTATTGCTTTTATAGAAGGAGATCATGGTATCTTTATTCAGGTTCTTATTTTGAAAATAGTGGAATGTAAGTCAGTAAAATGAGGAGTTGGGAGTTGATCACCTTATACTGTAATTTGCATCTGTTAAAGCTGCAGATACAGTGTTTGATTAGGTTGGCGATGCGAACAAAAGAAGCACTAAGATAATAAACATAGTGTATTTGTTCCAGAAAAGATATGTCAGATTTGTGTGCACGGTAAGCTCTCTCATTGAAGAGAGGAGGAAAAGGGAGGGGAAAAAAAAAAAAAAAGGGTGGGCAGGAGGGGCTCTGTAACACACAAGTCTTATTGCCTCAAGCTACATAAAACTTTTAGTTCCTACCTCTACAGGGTAACAGCCTGTCAAAATCCTGGCACTACTGTCTACTTTTTTGATTTAAACCTAGAGCAATTGTATTCAAATCTCAGACAACTTGAGAAGTTCAATGAAAAGATAAAAAATTCTTGGGCTAGTTCTGTCTTTCTTAAAGAAAAGTATAAATCCTTTTTATTTGAAACCTGTTTTCCTATGCAGTTTCCCTGTCTGTATGTAAACCTCCCCCAGGACCTCTTCTGATTTTGCGAAGAACAGAGAAGTTCTGCAGGGAATAAAGCAGTCACATTGTCTGTTGGGTGGCTAATCTGCTTGTCTTAGCTTTGGTGTGTGTACAGCAAGCAGTAGGTGATGGTATATGGACCAAAGAAATCCCTCACAAGTTAAACATCTGGACTAGTAGTGTGTAAAAAGCATAGAAATCATACAGTCTGGTGGCTTTCACTAAAAGAACAACAGCTCCATACTTTTTGTGGAAAAAAAAAAATTTGTTAATGTTGTCTGTGGAGAAAGTTCTCTTCTGCCAGGCTGGTGCTGTGTTAATGAACTACTTGGCAATAATACTTGGTTGACAGTATTTTCTCTAGGAGAAAATAATGTTTTCACACAATTGCTGCTGGATGACCATGTCTTGATCATCACAGAATAATTATTTTATTCTTTGAGAGTATTCTTCAGTATTTTTGATGCTGTATCTGAAGCTGTAATATCCATCTTTGCTTCAAGCCTCTACTTAGGATTTACTGGCAAAATTAATCCCTGTTACTTTCAGGAACAAGGGACCTGGGTGGTTAGGACTGTGTGGCTGTAGACCACAGGAATTGTGAAAGTGACTGACCTGCAAGGTTTTGAGGGGTGTTTGGAATAACTGCATAAAGATTTCTGGTAGACTGGCAACTGTGAGTCTGGTACAATTTGCCAGAGACAATGTGTCCTGCTAATTTCAAATTAAGTTACACTGGCAGCAGCCTTTTATTAAGCTTCCACAGAGAATTACGCTCCATGACCAGCAAGCAGCTCTAATTTTGAAATTGTGATGAATGTTATATTTTCCAGCAAAGACTGTTTGTATGATGGTTGTCAGACTTACTTCTCCTGGCTGTCTTGTTCTTTAAAGAAAAAGTATTTTTTGTCCGTGCCTGAAATAGAATTTTAAAAAATGTAGCACTTAAGTTTGTCAGAAATGTTCCATGATTATTTTTGGATCCTAACTCGGGAAGAAAAGTTGAGCAGTTTTTTACTGTGTCCACTTCTGTTCTAAGGATAATAAGAAATTAATTTGTCTCTGCAGAAGAGGAATAAATTTCTGCTTTCTATGTTGATAGAGATGTATGTTAAAAGATGGTATAAATGCATTATCAGTTTCTGCTCTTCCATAAGAGTGTAGACATCTCAGAAGTTGCTGTGCTGCTGCGTGGTCTTGCTGTCAGCTGACTTCTGCATTTCTAGTGAATCTCAAATTTTTATCTGGGATTTGACAATGCAGGGGAGAGAGCTGAGCTGGTCAGTGCATGGTGATGTCTGTAGTGGCCCTTTGAACTATATGGCTGCCAAATGGGGGCCAGAGAGTACGAAAACTCTTCAGCTGTTGCCACTAGTTTTTTTATGTAACTGTTTGCTATATTGACATGTTTTCTAAACTTTGGAGAGAATTTAATAAAATACCAATTCAAGGTCAGTACTGGAACTTTGCAAGCACCAATATGAGTATATTCTATTCCTTTGCATTTCGTCAGACAACGTGACAGTTTTGGCTGGGCTAGAGTTAATTTCCTTCCTGGTAGCTGGTACAGTTCTGAGTTTTGGATTTAGGATGAGAATGATGTTGATAACAGAGGGATGTTTTAGTTGTTGATGAGCAGTGCTTATGCTAAGCCAAGGCCTTTTCAGGTTCTCACCCTACCCTACCAACGAGGAGACTGGGGGGGCACAAGGAGTTGGGAGGGGACACAGCCGGGACAGCTGACCCCGGTGACCCAAGGGATATCCCACACCGTATGATGTCATGCTGAACAACAAAACTGGGGGCAGTTGTCTGGGGGATGGCAGCGCACTGCTCAGGGACTGGCTGAGCATCAGGCACGGAGTGGAGAGCAATTGCGTTGTGCATTACTTGTTTTATATATTCTTTTATCATTATTATTATTATTTTCCCTTCCTTTTCTGTCCTATTAAACTGTCTTTATCTCAATCCACAAGTTTTACCTTTTTTCCAGTTCTCTTCTCCATCCCACTGTGGGGGGGTGAGCAAACGGTTGTGTGGTGTTTAGCTGCCTGCTGGCCTAAACCACAACAAAGTATTTAAGACGCTATTTGAAAAAAGATTATTTTCAGGAACAAGATGTATTTGTTTTATAATGACCTACTGGATATATGTCTCTTGAAAAACTCTTATGGATGATGGAAAAACATGATAGCGTAAAACCTGTGAAGCATTAGTCTCTGTTTGAAGTTTTTGGTACTGTTAGCTATTCACATGGCAGCATTAGCATATAAAAGGCAGAAACTTTGATAGGGTGACAGTGTGACAAGGCAGTTTGACTTGTCTGACTAGGAATTATTTTGTTTTATGAATAAAAAAAATATTTTAGAATATTTTGAAGTTAGCCATGCAATGGAAATTCAGATGTTTACATTTTATAGGTGAAACAGTTGTTATTGTTCTGAATTTATCATTTTATGCATAGTATTGTTTCTTGTCCTTTGTTCTTAATTGACAAGAATTCTGTGTTCTGGGCGATGTTAGGGAAGTGTATTTTCATTAAATGAACTGCACTAGGGGTTATAATCTGAAATACTGAAGTCAATGAGGTACAAATAGGCGTTAAATGCTTTATAACAGTAGAGTAACATTATTGAAATGTGGCTGGCGATTTTTTTCTCCTTTTGAGGAGAAAACAAAACTGTGACTATTATAGTATATTCAGGTATATTAGCAAACATGATACAGCTTTAAGTTTAGAATCCCATATGGTGTTGTATAGTCTTTTGTTTTACTGATCTGATAATTCTAATACTTGATTTCACTTTTTGCCTAATTAGATGTACAGCTTTGACAAATAACATTCGGCTTCTCACCTGCCAGTTCTCCTGACCTTGTCATTATTGCTGATGAAGCAGCATATAGCTGCTTCAGGCAAAATAAGCAGTTGTGTGTTTTAGGGACTTTATGATTTTGCTACTTACTGTTTTCTTCTTCCCAGAGCAGTAAAAACTGGAGGGCAGCAGTTGACTTGTGTGGGCGGCTTCTAACTGCACATGGTCAAGGCTATAAAAAAAGTGGACTACCTACTAACCATACAACAGATTCTTTACAGGTATGTTTAAAGATACTCTGTTGTCACTTTTTTCCAATAATATTCACAGTGGCTTTTTTTTAACATGATCAAACTTCCTTTCCTAATTGTTACTTAAAACCTGAGCTTATTAAAGCTTGTAGCAAGTCACTTTTTCTGTTTGTTGATGTAAAATAGGGCTTCATTTAAAACAAAGTATTTTTTTTCAGTAAAATTCTATCTTGATTGGATGGTTTTTCAAGGAAATCACACTAGTAAAAAGGAGTATGTTTTGCTATCTTGGAAGACTCACTGTAGCTAAAGTTCATGGACACTAGATTGTGGACTTTGTAGTAAGACTTCAAATGTGAGAAGTATGTTTCATGGGGATAAGAAAATAAGAACCCAAAGTGATAAACGTTCATTAAACCTTACAAGTGTTTAACTGAACAAAATGTGACCACATGACAATGCATGGTTCTGGCCCTTGTAACTATAAAACTCATGGGATTTCACCAAAATCATAACAGATTTTAAGAATTGCATAAACTTGGAAAAACAATTAAAAATCAGATTGGTAATTCTTACATGCTAACTCAGTTTAAAGAGAGATGTTCTAATTTTGAAGCAGACTAATTCTTAAACTTTGTTTGCAAAATCTCAATAACTTTACAAACAATTAAAACATCAGTCCTCTGTGTTTTGTTTTAATGATCTTGTGAAAACTATTCAGTGAAAGAGCATGTAAATACAAATCCTGATTCTTATCGGTAAGTGACATAGAAACTCTTTACTCAACTTTAACAGAAAAACTTAGAAAGTTGAAATTGTATTTGGATGTGGCTGGTGACTGAAGCTAATAACAGATCTTGTCTTTTCCTTTTTTTTATATGTATTAATTTTTAGCTGTGGTTTGTGAGACTAGCACTGCTGGTAAAACTGAATCTATTCCAAAATGCAGAAATGGAATTCGAACCATTTGGAAATTTAGACCAGCCTGATCTTTATTATGAATATTACCCTCATGTGTACCCTGGACGAAAAGGTAAGATACTTGATTTATAAAACGCTTTTTATTTTTGCCATTTTACCAGTCATTATAAAATAATGGATTCAGGTTTTTTTAATTCTAAAACATTGGTGAACTTGGGATTTCTTTTTTTCCCCCCAGAAGAACCTGATTAACTGCTATGTTAAAGTATTGTTTGTGTTATGGAGGTAGCAATAAGGGGTAAAACTATTCCATCACAATATAGGTAGGCAATGTGTTTCATGATGGTGGTACAGCATTGATTTGAAAGAGGAATGTTTTTAACAAGTAATTACAATAAAGTAGTTTAGTTCTAGGATATTGAAATTTAAACCCGCCCAACTTTGGTAGTTCTTTTTAGCCAGAAACAGGCTGTGAAAGGTGATGAGAGAGTTTGTGGAAACAATCTATAAGCTTTTCCTCTTAAATTCATCCAGGTACTATCAATATGCTATTTTTAACACTCTTGTGTCCATGCACACATGCTAATGCAGGTGTTGCTTTCTTAAGGTTTCCTGCTTTCTAGGATTTTTTAAAAAAAAAAAGAGAGCGCTAATTTGGTAATTTTCCTTAATCCAAAAAAAATGCTGGTTAAAGGTAATATTATTTGCTTAGTAATTGAAACTAAATAAAAATCAATGATTTACTGTGTATCCCATTGCTGAAGAGGAAAAAAGACACTACCAACCTCAATTCTTTATAAGCGGTTTATCTTGAGTTATAAATGCACTACTTCACACTGCTCCCAATAGCCCATATGTTAACCAAATCGCTCCACTACCCAGGGTATTCTAGTCCTCCAGGAGTCTAGATTTCAAAATTGCAATTTTTAAGAGCAATTTCACTTCTGTTCAGGCTGTTTTGAAATTTTATTTTTTCTGAATCTGTTATTTAGAAATAAATAACTCTCTGATGCAAGTACACTGCTGAGTGATCTTACTGTTCTTTGGCTTTTATATTTGGACCACGATGTATAATAAAACACTTGTAAGTGACAGTTGTAATAGGCAGCGCCACTCTCTGAAAAAGTATAGTCCATTTTACATAAGATGCTGGTAATGGAGTAACATAGAAAAATACTGAGATTTTGAGGTTACTGAGGAAGGGAAGTTGCTGTCAAGGAAGTTCAGGATCTTTTGGAGAAGGTTGCTTCATCTGTTTAGTGATGCAAAGGATAAGTTGTAGCTCAACAAAGCCAATATGGACAAGAACAAGTCCCTCTGACCTTACTCATCATCTTTCAGACAATCACAAGCAGATGTTTCCTGTTTTGCCTTGAATATATTCAATCTGCTGAGAAGGAACTATGTTATTTCTAAGAATGAGAGAGGTTTTGGTCATCAAGTTGGACAGCTCTTTGGATCTGGTTATATTTTGGCATATGATGCAGTGCTGCCCAGGAGAAGTAGTCTTTCCCAGGCCTTTTGTATGCCTGAGAAAACAAAAAGATGTTTCCACATCTTTTTCAGTATTAAAAATAAGTTATTTTGCCTAAGAAAAGAATCCTTACAGGTCATGTCAATAGAGGCGTTTCAGTCCTCGTGCCCCAGAGCATACAGGCAGCTAAGGTTCTGGACAGTCTGGCCAGCTGTTGCAGGCACCTGTCTTGTGACCAAACTTTGGATCCAAACTGTCTTTGCAGCAACCACTCAACCACTGCAGCTATTTCATACAAATTAGGAGGGTATCTGTGGTAAAAGGTGAGCATAAGGAAAATATTCTCTTTCGTGATTATATGCCTCAGTTCATTTTTAACAGTTCAACATGCCAACCGGGGCCATAATCATCTATAAGGAAAATAAGATCAAGGTTGGATGGAGCTGACCTGCTGGCTGTAGATATCTCATATAAATACAATGTCATTAAGATGTGGGAACTGCTATTAAACCTTTCTTATGTGGTTTTGAGGAGAGAGAGAGGTGGTATTTACAGGGGTGTAGGAGAGAACAATTCTCTTCTGGCTAGCATTAAACTATGCAATGCTGGATTATGGATAAAGAAATTTAGTATGGATGCATCGTTAACCAGCTAATTTAAATAATAAAATATATATAAATCATTCATATATTTTGGTTGAAATGTATTAGTATGAATCCACAATCCACTGCTGCTTGGTAATTTTACATATCATTTTGTGGTGTAACAAGCATAAAAGGAAGAGGTTTGTTTCAACATTTTAATTTTAATTCATGGTATATAAATGGAGTAAGCACTTAAAAATCAATTTAAGCAATGAAAGTATAAATATAAATAATGTACACATTAACTTTAATGCATAGTTTCTCTGTGTTCAAAATATTTATAATAAAACAACTGTAATAAATTAGAAAGTTTTCCATATTTTCTATGCTTGAAGTAAGGAAAGTTTGTATACCTGAGCTTCTTACAGCAATGAGGATAGTCCCTCATCCATTAATCTCTGAGAAATATACCTCAAAGAATTTAAATTCCAAGTAAATGTATGAGGGTGGAAGATATTTTTTCCATTAATTTAATTTAACATGAACATGGCCAACAAGATCCTCTTAATTTTCTTCTGAAGCTCTCCCAAGGCTCTTTCCAAAAAAACACTGCTACTCTCTGTTTCGTCCTGAGATTTTGTATGGCATTTGCAGCCATGCTGTGCATGGATCCCATTACTGTTGGCTTCACCGTGACTGTTAAGAACTAATCTTTCTGAAATCTTCCGTTCCTGGTTTCTACAGGCATCTCCGTTGCCTGTAGGTGTGCACCATCGGGGAGGTGGGATCTGCTGGGATCCTTGTATCAGCCAGGGAAATTAGTTAAGTCACTCTGATCATTCCTGTTTGATACAGGGGAAGAGAGCAAACCATTCTCATTTTCTAGTAAAATCTTAAAATTACTGGGTTATAGATTTATTTCTTCTAAATTCATCTGCAGAGAGAAGTGAAAAAGTCCAATTTTATATATAATTTTTTCATTTTGCAATAGGTAGGTACTTATGTCAGGAACTTTGTTCCAGATTACTTCCTGCACATCTCCATTGTACTCTGTGAGGTATATAAGGCTGAATTTTTGTCATCGTTCTCATAACTAATGGATTTCAGGATATTTTGGGTTTAGGATTTTGTCTTTATATTTACACAGTCTGACCCACTTCTGTTAATATCGTTTGTTTCTGTTTTGCTCATGATACTGAATAAACTCTCTCATATAATAGATCGGCTAACCTGAGATATCCTTTCCATTGGTAATGCCTATGTGTTTCTGAAACAGTGAGAGCCGACAATTAAAATGGAATGTTAAAATGCTATTTCATCCTTTTATGAGATAATTTGGTCTTGTTTCTGGTTAATAGACCAGTAAGTTACAGAAAAGTTAATGCTACCAAAACCAGTGTTCTAAAGCTACAATAATTGAGACTAATTTATTTTGAATTGCAAAGGAAGAAAAAAAAACTGCACAAGTAAAAATAGGACTTTAATTCCCCTGACTAGAGGTGGGTTTTTTTGCTTTCTCCTTGTGATGATAGAGCATCACCTGTATTCCTCTAACATGAAATCAGTCTTCTGTTGTCTGGTGGAAAGTGCTAAATATTTAGTTGTATGTGCTCTAGAAACTGATTTCATACTGTACACTTTCCCGTGAACTCTGTTACTAATTCTAGCACAAGGTTTTTTTTTAAAGCGTGGCTGTGTTGTGACCATAGGGATACACTAATGCATGCTGCAGTAGGCTGACACTTTCAGATGCATAGTGACGCTTTAAGAAAACAGTAATATATATTATATATATTAAAAATATA
>NW_009628522.1:0-262 GCF_000690535.1 Cariama cristata
CAAAGGGAAAGGGAAGGGAGGAGGAGGAGGAGGAGGGTGTCCCCTCGCTGCCGAAGCCGGGCTTGCCAGGCTTTGCCCCTTCCTCTCTCCAGGCGTGCCGGTAAATCTGTGCTTGCCTCTTAGAGCCTGGGTGGGAGCGCAGGGGAAGTGGTTGAGGTTTCTTCGTTTTGTGCGTGTCGGGGTTTTGGGGGTTTGGTTTTGGGTTTTTTGGGTGGTGTTTTGGGTTTGTGGTTTTTTTTTTTTTTTTTTTTATTTTTACTTT
>NW_009628522.1:292-36527 GCF_000690535.1 Cariama cristata
TCGCTGGAGAGTGGGATTGTGTGATCCAGAGAGAAGCAGGGGCAGCTCCGTGTTCACATCCAGCTTTTAACCCGGGGATAGCCTCCTAAATCTGTAGCGGGGAAGGGGGAGCAAGTGTTCCTCAGCGTGGCTTTTGATCAACCCGGCTGGTGCCACCGAAGTTGGATTAGGTAGAGGAGCCTTTGCACTTTTTGAAGAAATTTGATATTTTATTTTTTTTTCCGGTTGTAAACCCGATTTTGGAGTACAGTGAGAATTGTACTTCTGCAGCTGTAACAGAGTATCATTCTCCTCAAATCCCTGGGACTAATTTTGCGGCATATGCTGTATATTGCCAATTTTCACATCCATTCTCTTTCCAAACCTCCTCTACTCAGATGTTGCTTTTTTGGAACAAGGGATAGTCTGTCTTTTTTATTTCCCCCTTTTTTTTTCCTGGCTGAAAGGCTGTTCACTATATTGTTTCTGTGTTAGTTGACTTGTAGTCAGTCTTACTTCGTTGCCCTGAAAGCAGAGTGTATCCTCTAGGCCCTAGCACTCTTGCAGTGTCAGCCTGCAGCTCGGTTTTTGGCAGTTTGACTAGGATAATAGTAGTGCTGTAGTAAATGCATTGAACGAAAGGTTCACTTGAGAAGATAAATACTTGGGGATTCATGTTGAAGTATTTAATGTAAATGTTAGCTTAAAAGTGAAGTAGTATTGTAATGTCCCTTAAAAACTCAGGTTCCTTTGGCCTTTGGTTGTTTAATATCTTTTTTCCCCCCCTGTGTTAATTGGAAGAGTCTCACATTCCTCAAAGCTAATCTGCCTTTATCATCTCTGATTCTATTAAACCTGGGTAAGGTCAAGAGCATAACTGGCTTGGGGCCAGAAAATATTAAATGTTACATAGTTATTTGGAACAGCTTGTTATCTTACTGATGTTGTCCATGTCCAAAATTCCACCGCTTCCTTTTTCCACTCAGTCCCTTTTTTGTTACCTCTGAAATCAGGCTGTTATCCTACCTTGTATCTTTGTTGGAACACCTTTGCCCGTATGGTGTGATTTGCAGATGGGGGCCACAGCCTTTGGATTTCGTAGAGCAAGGTTTATGGCTGGGATTCTGTAAAGAATGTGTGTATGTGTACCTTTGGGATCGGAGCCCACGCAATAAATTTAATGGACCTAAAATCTGGGGTACTGTTAACAAAACAAAAAAAACCCAAAAGAGGGAGGAGGCACTAGTTGCTGGGAAATATTTTCTCTCACAGGACTGTAAACTCTACAGGCTATTCAACATGAGGAAAACAGTTCTGAAATTAATTTGTCTTTTGTGCTATTATGTCTTAAATACAGTTTTTGTAGAACATGGCTTGGATTGATGTTTGCGTTGGTTGATCTTTTATTTTGCGGGAAGGTTAAAATGTACACATAGAAGGAAGATGGCATAGTACTTATTTGTCAAAAGCTCTAAACTTTATTTGGCCTCGGCCTTAGGTATTAATAAAAGTACTAAGCATGTGTCGTTGACATAGCAATCAACTGGTGGTGTACTGGAGTACTTAATCCAAAAATGAGTATTCTTAGAATAGCACGCTTGTGTGTTGAATGTGTAATTTGCTGAAATAGCTTTAAAAGTTACTTCAACTTCTAGATAGTGAGTGGTGTAACTTTGCTCCAAAGTACGTTATGTGTTGTTGGAAGGGCTTTTTTTTTTTAAAAAAAAATACCATGTGGTGACTAATAGTTGAATGGGGGGGGAGTCTTGGTTTTGTGAATTCCACCAAGTTAATAGATATTTGGGAGGATGATAGGAGAGAAAAGCAGGAGTGCTTTTTGGAGATTAAGTAGTAAACCAGATGCGTTTGATCGTTTAGGAGATTGCCTTGTGTTGTTTTAATGCATCTATGAATACGGTGGGAGTTTTTTTAGTAAGAGGGTAAATCAAGAAACAAGAAGTTATTTATTGCCATTTGTATTACAAAATAATTGGGTTTTTTCTTCCCCTGGCAGGCATTGCTGTGGGTAGTGGTATGGTCTTTCATTCATGCTAACGATACAGGCTATTCCCATTCCTTTTCTATTTCTTAGGATTTGTGAAAAAATCTTTTTCACTATGACAGAGAACTTTCTGTGTTCTCAAAGTACAGTTTTGAAGTACATTGTGTTGCTGGTTGTTCTTAAATATATGTATTCACCTACAGGTTTTTGACAGCTGCCTGCGCTGGTGTTTAAACGGTAGCCATGTTTTGCAAAATGCTGGTAGCTATAAGTAGGCTGTAATTTTGCTGTAAAATCTATGTATTCAAAACTTGTATGTCTTTAATCTTGCATAAATTTTTGTCTTAAATTGAACATTTGTACCTTTACATTTGAAGTAATTATTACATAAAGTGCCTCTTTAGTCTCACGCTCTAGTCAAGTTTCGATAAATTGGTAGAAGGTGTTTTAAAAGGACAGTTATGCTAGAAGTCATACTTGAGATTTTTTTTTTTCTTGTCTTACAACTACCAGTCTGGGATGCTAGCAGTGAAAACATGGGGTTTATTCACTTCTTACTGGTAAGCTTTTGAGTCCTCATTTCGGCCGGCTGTCAATGAAAACTCAAGTGTGTGACTGAAATTTAGCTCCCTCAGATGTAGTTTCCAGAGTAAATCTGTTTTTCCTCTCATCTTGTGTTAGTGTAATTCTAAAGTTTCAAGTACCATTGCTGAGCAACATGAGAAGTGAACATATTGACTTAATTTCTTGAAAAAGTTTTAGTTAGGGGTTGGGATTTTAAAAACTGCAACAAGCAAATCGTTACTGTATCACTTTGAGCTTTTGTGTTGAATGATAGCAGAAATGCTTTAGGAACAATCTAAAACTCTACTTTTGAATGTACTTGTTTAGCACCTGAACTGCAGTGATTCTTGTCTCCCTGAATGGTAGCTTCTAGAGGATAGTTATTTTGTACTAAAAGCTGTCTTTTTTATTTTTTAAAGTATTTGGAAAAAACCTACAACTTAATACTGATGAATGTGAGATTAGTGTTTGTAAATTCTTGGCAATTTCAAGTGATCTCTTGATGTGTATATGACTGCCACTTAGGAACCTCGGAAGTCCAGCGTGCTCTGCCACAGTGTTCAATGAATGTGGTTTATTGTGTCTGTTAGAAAGACGTGAAGTTGAAAGAATGGGAAATTAAATGGGAAACATGATATCCACATAGAGATCTAGTTTTAAATAGTCTTTTTGGTGTAGGAGAAGAAGAATTTCTGTGGAGGTGATCAAGTAGTTCGTTCTAAAAGCTCTCACTTTTTCATGTCCTGCTCTCCATACTCAGGCAGTGGTTGATGGCTGATGAACTGTTGAAGAAAGTGGCTATTTAGGGACTTAACAGCTAAAAAGCCTGCAGGTTTTGTGTTGATGGCTTACATTTTTATTTTCCCCATCCTATTCCTTTGTAAGTCTGTGTTCTTTCTACTATGTAAGGTTCCTAAGGTAGGAGTTTGCTTGCTCAGCATTTAGTGTTCCTGATACTGGGATGCAAGTCTTGCAACCAGGGGGACTTTGGAGTGTTAGGTCTTCATGAATAGAAAATGATAAAAAAAACCCCCCTCAACTGCCCCCCCCCCTCCAGTTTTCAAACAACCAAAAGCACAAAAAACTTTAGATGGCTTGATCTGATTTTCTCTATTTGTATTAGAGCAGACACAAGAGAAACAGTTGTGACTACCCAGGTGTGTTGTCCTGAAAGAGATATGAACTACTGAAATTTGGAAGGGGATGTTTTGAAAGCTATGTCAGGAGGATGTGTTGTTGGAGGGAATCATGTATATGGAAGAAATAATTTCAGAGGTGGCAGGAGAACCACAGAAACCGAACGCTCTCTGGCTCTGACAGTACATGAAACCTGAAGGTACAGATCACTGGTGGTGTCAGTGGCTTGTAAATGAAGAGGCAGTTGGAGAATAGTGTCTGAAATCTGGTTTACATGGTTTGAATGCATTTTCTGTCAAGTAAAAATCAGAATGGAAGAGTTAAATAACAAAAGCTGAAGGCGACAGGCTTTGTTAGAGAACATCTGATGGTTCACTTTCGTCAGTGTTAATTATGGGTACATCTAAATTTTCTTCAGATCTGCAGCAGTCTGCGGCTTAACTGGTAAGACTCTCCTGGATTGGATTTCCTTTGTCGCCTATGACTTCAAGACTTCTTACCACCCTCTAACTCTCTGCCCTTTTTTTGTCATGCTCAGTGCAGAAGGAGCACATAGAAAAAGTTTATGTAGTTTTTGTTAGCTTCCTATTGCATTTGAAGTATTACACTTTTTTCTTTCTGCGAAGGGGAACGGACAAGCACTCAACTGGGTTTCATTTTGCTGCAGGGTTCCAACTTCATAGAGTGTGATATAGGTCAGTTTAAGAGCTTAATCCTTAAGATTAATCTTGACCTTTTCCCTGCTCGTGGAACTGTAATTTAACTCATTTAAGACCCTGGAGTAATTTCCTTCCTTTTGGCCAAAAGTGTCAAGGCAAAAAGTGTGCATCAGTTATCCTGGAGACAGTAGCGGGAGATTACATATTCTTTGTCACTGCTGTCCTTCTAGATATGTTGATGAACAATATATTTAGAAACGCTTAGATGATGTGTATGTCAAGAGTCCTTAAATGAGGCGCTTCTCGTTGCCTTTGCAGAGATTGTCGTGATAGAGCCGAAGCTGTTCTCGCTGTCCGGGACAGTAAGGAAGAGGTCGGAGGGCTGTGCTGCCGGCTAACTGCTCCTGCTTCCTGCTGCCAGGCTTGGGGTTTGTCACTGTTTACCCACACATGAAAATGTGCAATTCCTGCTTTTGTTTTATTTTGTTTTGGGGGAGGGGAGAGGGGGCGGACCATCTGAGGCTCTAAAGTATCTTTGGAAGGCAGAGATAATTTTTACTTGAGTCCCATTGAAGTTCCTGGGAAGGATTCAAAGCAGCAGCTGATTTTATTTTTTTTTTTAAATTATAATATGGGAAGGAGGAGATGCTGCTCTTTCCTGATTTCTTGCTGCTAGGATTGCAAACAATTTGGTTACAAGGGGGTAGCAGAAGTCTAGTTTAGCAGAAGCTCAGGATGAGCTAAATTGTATAGTTTGCAGATCTGAATGCACTTCTTTAGCCAGGTACTTAGCTTTTTTTCCCAGGCCTTTCTTAATGCTGCAAGGAGTGTTTACTGATAAAATCCATGGGATGTATGATAGCCAGTAAGGTCTCCGGTCCATCAACATTTGATGCTTAATTTCCTAGCATTGTCTTCAATATTACTGCTACTGAAGGTATTAGTGAGAGACTTATAAATCCCAGTGTCTAAGTTATATAAGTCTCCACCACTGAGTGTAAATCAATACCTGTTTCATCCTCTCTGTTGTAGGTTTTATGTTCAGTGTGAATGCTGAGGCAAGTTTGTCCTCAGTAATACTTTGTAGCACTGAGATTCAGAAATTCTGTGATCTTTGAAACAGAATTTCCTCTTACTGATTTTAGGCAATGTTTTATATTCTTTTTTCTGTGAACGATAGCCTGAAAGCATAAAATCTACTGCCGTTTTCTTATTTTCATACAGGTATCTGTTCTTGGTTTCCTTTTTTGGACTAGGCAATTGTAATCTTTCTGCTCTTTGAGGGACAAATTGTCTGTGTTCTAGTTTAGAATACTGGAATTTTTATTGCACTTTTTTCAAGTAAGGGTTAATACAGTCAGGAGGAAAATAAAGTTAGTGTTGAAAAGAGTACAGTTCCTTTTCATTTTTGGTTAATTAACGAAGCTGTTTACCAATTCCCCCCCCACTATTTCTAACACACTTGTCTTCAAGCAGAAATTCCTTTTGCTGGTGACTGAATGCTCTTGTGGTTCTTTTATGCCTGCTTATACCTCAGATTTTAGCAGTTTCCTCCTTGATCCCCTTTACTTCTTTACTGATGCTCTTCTGTGGTAGAAGCTGTTTAAAAGCAGAGATGCTTCTTCAAAATTGATTTTACAGTCTAGGCAGTAGCACACAAGTAACGTGTAACAGGTACCTTCATAGTTCAGTTGTTTGAACTAACTCTTTGTAAAAAGTTTAACTTCATACTTCTTTAATTTTGTGTTAGTCCTTACCTCCCTTTATTCACCTTTTCCCTCAGCAAGTTCCAGAACTTGATGGAAGTTTTTTTGTATTTTTGCCAGTGCCTAGGACCTCTTGTGCCTGATACCGCTGTTTTTGTTAACCAGTGGTGGAAAGAGATAACAAATGCTGATACAACCACAGTACTGGAAATCAAGAGGCAAGAATTTTATTTCTACCTCTTCTGTGGCTTATTTTTTTCCTTTTGATGGCCGAACTAATTTAACTGCTATGCTGTTGTTTATTCCTCTTTAAAATAAGAACAGTGCTTTGCTCAGGCTTCATCCACTGGCACATAAACACATGACAATTCTGAAATGCTTTCTGTAGAGGGGTTTGAAGTAGCCCTCACGAGGAAAAGTAGAAACCATGAAGTTGGGTCAAAGTTGTTCATTTAAGGTGCCGTCTCACTGCTTGGAATGAATCTTGGCATGACCATCGCGATTAATTCACGTTTGTCAGTGTACTCTTTAACCTTTCATGATACCTGACTCAGAACTGCATTTGCATTTGCTAAATAAACTGCACTTGCATTTTATTTTATGAGTAGAGGAAAAAAAGGTGGTTGATAATATGTATATAAAAGTGCACATCCCAGATGATGAGTCAGAACTTGAAGGGTTTTAATCTCTAAGTTCCATGTTTAATTGTATTGAAGACTGTTTAATTTTGTTACACTTTTAACTAGTTTTTCATTGCCAGCCTTCACCCAGGAAACCTTCATGCACTGCTGACATGTAAGGGTCTCTTGCTTGCAGTGAAGCTCTTTGCAAATGTTACAAATTACAGTTTCTGTTCTTACTCTTGTGTGAACAGCACCATTATGGGAATACTGTTAATTAATGGCTATAGTAGTAATTCTGAATTTTTATCAGCTCTCATTTTCTATTTCGGGCTTAACCACTATATCCTAGAGGCTTCTAGATTCCAGTTGGTTTATTAAGTATCTTGTCATTTTCACTTTAGTTTGTATAAATGACAAAGCTGGCTGGTTTCTGTACTTGTTCTGGTGCCTCTCAACTCTACAGCCTCTCTTCCTCCTCTGTGTTCAGTGCAGTTTGAATTATGTTCTTCAAATATGTGCTCGAAACATACTTTTCAAGTTCTACAAGAGTTAAGTAAGCTGGGATATGCAGGTTATTGATTCATTTGTGCTCAGTTTGTGAGTAACCCGGTTCTGCTGATGCAGGAAAAAGAAATGTTCTTCTGTGGTGTAGCAAGGATGTAAATACTTGGAGTAATTGTTCTATTAAATTCACTACTGGTAGGTTGTAGTTAGAATGCTGAGTTCAGTTTTGGATACTGTACATTGAGAAAGGGTTTTCCTCTCTTTCGGGTGAATATCTGAAGAATATGACATGCAAGAATTGAACAAATTAAGATGTTAACTTTCCATCTCCTTGTAGTCTTAAATTATTCGTATGCACCAGGCTACTACAAGGATGAAGAAGATAAAGGCTTGTGGAGGCTAAAACAAGGAATGGTTGACTTAAATGATAGGACTAAAGACTTTGTTTACTTTCTTGAGGAGGAAGACTTCTAATGCTAAGAATAACAAACCATTGGAATAGATTAGGGAGGGGACACTTGTCACTGACAGTCTTTAAGAACAAATTAGACATTGTCAGAAGGGAAATACTATTTGTCACTACCTCAGGAGTGGCAGATTGACAAGATGACCTCTTGAGTCCTATCCAGCACTGATTTTTAGCAATGCTAACAGGTAAAGACTGTGGGGTTATGATTTTCAGGTTAATGTCAGTAATCAAAAGGTAGTGGACAATAACCCCAGCAACTGATTGTTTTCTCTGAGCTGTTGTAAGCAAGTCCTCTCGGTTATCTTGTTAGCTATTGCTTGAGACTGTACAGCTTTGATGTAAATTGGTTGCAGGCCAAGCATCTTGTATTTTCTTTGTGGAATGCTGTTCTCAGTTATGGCTGTAAAGGTCACAGAGTGATCTTTTCCATAAGTGAAATCGTTATGCTCTTCTAAGAATGCAGATATTACCTAGATATGACTTGAAAAAAAGGAATTATAAACTGGTTATTGACATTGGAACAATTAGCTTAGTTGCCATTTTGTTGTGTACTTACAAATTCCATGGAAGAAAACATGCGAGACTTCTAAACTGTGCAAGCAAGTTAATAAAGTGGCCTTAGAGGCTGACTTCTTATTCCTTTTGGTATTGCCATTTAATTAATGACTACGTTTTTTTACATATTAATAAACTGAGCTTTGCTTTCAGAATAATAGGAACTTCTGGTGAACCTATACTTTCTTTTTATGTCTATCTTTCAGTCTTTAATATGGTAGCTTGTATTTTAATATTGCACCAGTAGGCTTCCTTTTAATTGTAACGCAAATTAATCTGTTTTAAAGCAAGTCAAAATGTTTCTCCGCATTTTTTCATGGAAGGAGTAAGTCACTATTGAGATTACTTAATTCTGTTTCCCAGTCTTTAGTGAAAATGTGTATGGAGACAAAATGTGGTATGCATGGCTGGCTGTACTCAGTATAGCCTCTGCTGGAAACTAGTGTTAATGACGCACCCTGCATTTGGTATGTGCCTTGTGAAAGTAAAGAACAAACTCATTGGTAGCTTTTTAAATACTATCTTAAAATTTAGAGGCAGAAGCTGCTGGAATTAACACTTCAGTGCTACATCTGAGTTTTCAGGGAGCTTTTAAGCTAAAAGGTGAATCTAAGAGTGTACATTTGTGCAATGCGTATAAACTTTAGTAAGCTGGTCGCTATGGTCTGGGGAACTAAAAGTCATTTAAAGAGCCCCCTATGTTTTGTGGAGGCAAGGGGAAGCCTCTTCATCATAATTTGCATTAAATTCTGTTTAATCAGTATAAAGGCACGTAGTCAGACAAAATACTAAATCATTATCAGGATAATCTAATAATTTCAGATTTATGTGGATTTGTTGTTTAGTATTGCCTTTGCAAATTGCCTGATTTTGGCCATTGAGGGGGGATCTCCTCCAAGGAAGAGGTTGGTGTTGTTGTTATGTACCTTAGTGCATATGTACATAAATTGTTTTGGACATATTAATAAATGGTTATCAGGAAAAATCAGTCAGTTTCAGGAAGTGAATAATATTCCGTTTATTTTGCCCATGTGTTTTGATGGTACAGTTTAAAGATTAAATTTTATAAGAGAAATAGGGGAAAAAGTATATGGCATGTGCTTCTCTTGTGGGAATATTCTGACTCTGTCTCTTCTTGACTGCTTTGTGACTATTAGGTGGAGTTTATTACTTGTATTTCTTGAGTTGTGGATAGAAACAAAAATAACATAGAGCCTCTGTAAAACTTAGTCAAAGAATGGAGTCAAAAGAAGCAGCAGGATATAACACCAAATACGCTTCTGTTCCATCTTCTGCCTAGACTTTGCGTCAATATTTCATTTTTATAAGAAATTGAGCTTTAGTGCTTTGGGTTTAGTTTCCTTGTTGATGGAAAATTGTTAGCTACATAAACTTAATGAACAACCAAGTGGATTTCTTTAGGAGATTAGGAACCTTTAGAAGAAGATGGTGTGCAGCATAGATGATTAATTCTCAGATGGGGATTTAAATGAAGTGAAAGTTCAGTAGTGTCATAGGCTACAAGCCCCTGCTTATTCAGCCTTAGTAGAAGGGGAACGAGTTTCTTTGTGTGATGGCAGTGCTGCTTGTCTCATGCTGTTTCAGTGCTTTAAACAGCTAGTTTTATGCCTTGCACTCTTTTCATCAAAGGAGGAGAGGGAATTCTTAAAGACAGGAGCGTGTATCGTTGGCTTCATTTTACAACTGAATCAGCTTTTTCTTCTCTTAAAGGCAAACAAAACCTTTAAACTGTTTCATAGTGGGAGAAGAGTATTGAACACAGGAGCTTCCCAGTTCTGTAATGTGTTTGTCTGTGTGGCTTTTTGGAGATAAATGGGGATTGCATTGAAGTTTGTTCTTTCAAAAGACTCTGTTACTTCTGTTGAAATAGATATTGAACTACAGTATTCTCAAGTGGGAGTAGGAACGTTGGTCATACTGTACTAAGGAAGAGATCATAGAGTGGAAGTACAGAAAGGGTCAGGGCTGCAGGCAGTTGTGAAAATAAATGTACGTAAGGCACACTTGCTTTAATAGCTTACTCCTGAAGTTAATAGAAGTAGTAAAATAAGGCAAGACCTTGTGGGTTGCTGAGTTGAGATCAGTTTTGGAAAGGCAAGATGAGAATAGTAGGTCTTGAGAAAGTATTTGAATCACAGTCAAAATGAAATGGGGAGGGGGAAACTGGTGCCCATGTGTGTATAATGTGAGTACTTAATGCACAGCTGTCACTTGAAATATGATAGTTTTTTTGGACTGAATCTGTGTTAGAGCAGTTCTACATGTTGTGTTGAACTCTGTTTTATAGCTGATTTTGTGTGATGGCTCTTATGAATAGGAGGTGATAGTAAGTATGAACTCCTTTATTTTGTTGGTGTTTTTAATATGATATAGAATTGAGATATTACTGAAGTTTGCCTTGCTTCCCTCAAATTATAACAATCTGGTTAAAAGTTTCTGTAGAACTACTGATAGTAAGGCTGATGGTAGCCATATGGATATGTTTTGTGGTGATGTGCTTAGGATCTATGTTTAGGTGCAATTAATCTGTTGCAAATTCTGCTTTATGGACTATGTTCTTCTACCACGAGCCAACAACGTGCCCTTGTGGCCAAGAAGGCCAATGGTATCTTGGGGTGCATTAGGAAGAGTGTGACCAGCAGGTCGAGGGAGGTTATCCTCCCCCTCTCCTCTGTCCTGGTGACGCCACATCTGGAGTACTGAGCCCAGTTCTGGGCTCCCCAGTTCAAGAAAGACAGGGAACTGCTGGAGAGAGTCCAACGGAGGGCAACGAAGATGATGAGGGGACTGGAGCATCTCCCTTGTGAGGAAAGGCTGAGGGAACTGGGTCTGTTCAGCCTGGAGAAGAGAAGACTGAGAGGGGATCCGATCAATGCTTATAAATACCTTAAGGGTGGGTGTCAAGAGGATGGGGCCAAACTGTTTTCAGTGGTGCCCAGTGACAGGTTAAGGGCAATGGGCACAAACTGAAACTCAGGAAGTTCCATCTGGACATGAGGAAGAACTTCTGTGCTTTGAGGGTGACAGAGCACTGGAACAGGCTGCCAGAGAGGTTCTGGAGTCTCCTTCCCTGGAGGTATTCGAAACGTACTTGACCGTATTCCTATGCAACTTGCTGTAGGTGACCCTGCTTTGGCAGGGGGGTTGGACTAGATGATCTCCAGAGGTCCCTTCCAGCCCTGATGATTTTGTGATTCCTCTGGTGTCCAAGCCACTAAGCAATGTTAAGGTTGAGTTAGTGCTTGTATGCCAATTATCCTGAAGCACTAAGGATTCCAAGACCCTTGCATGTTCGAATCTTCACAGCGTTGTGTCTGTGCAAATAGTACCTTTGAGTCGATCCAGAATTCAGTAGCTGCCTTGACTGTTCTGGGACTTTTCCTGAAGGCCGTAGGTCACTTGTTAGTAGACTGTGCTCAGGGCTGTGGTGTACTATTCTTCTGCATCCATTTCTTCTTCGTTCTACTGCTGAAAGTGCTCCAGGCAGGTCCATTAACCTCATTGCTCAAGATGTAGAGGAGCTGTGTATATCCAGTTATTTACACAAGATATAGGAGAGTATCTAAAAACCTGTATGTACAACTAGTAGGAACAACAACATTGCAGATAACTTACTTATAATTATGTCTCATCTCTGCTAAAGAAAATATTACTTGTGTCCAGAAATTGCTGTTACTGTTCTTGCCCTGCACTGGCAGAACTCTTGAAGTATTTCCTGTCTACTGTAATCTTTTGTGGAGTTTTTTTGTGACTTACTGTAGTGTCAAAGGGGCATCATTAGAGACCAGATCTGATCCTTTTAAGTGCTTTAAAAGGATAAAAATGTTACATTGCACCGAATTATTTATTCTCTTTGCTGCTGTGGATCAGAGGTAGAAGGAGAGGGAAGTGAAACAATAATGTTGATCTTTAGTGGTCTATCTTTTAGCTTTGTAAGGCTTGAGAAGGTGAATCACTGTACTGAAATGGAGTGGAGGATCTGGGAGAGGGTTAGAAGGAGAGAAACTTGTGAAGAGTATATTAATGGAGCAATGAGAAAAGAGAGGACAATTTTTCTTCAAGAACATGATCAAAGAGCTTTAAAGGTAGCGGAAACCATAGGGAAGCTGAGGAGCAAGCTCCATGCCTAGAAGATATTTTAAGGTTTTTATTCTTGGATGCTAGTCATTGGCTTATGTGTTCAGTGATATGCTTGGTGAAGAAGTCAAACTGGAGAGGGAATAGAATGATACTGAAACACAAAACTTAAAATTTCAGACTGTGTATGGAGGTTTAGATCTACAGTAAGGTACTCTATATTTTAATTGAAGAACAGGTAGATTTGTGTGTGATTTTTAAAAGGAAAATAAGCTAAGATGGAGTGATAAGATAAGGAAACAAATAAAACTGGATGAACGGGTGACCTACAGCCAGCTGGAAAAGGTCTGAAAAGGAATAGTTTTCCACCACAGAAAATGTGTTAAACTTAACTTTTAAATATGGTCAGTTTACTGAAAGCCTTTCCCTTGTGGAGAAAGGTAGGGAGATTTCAAAAGCTATGAAAAATTACTTTTTTTCTCAAAGCAGGTATATTTGGATTTTTTACTTTAAAGAGACCATTTTGTGAGATATATAGATTTTTTTTTTAAAAAAAATTGATATAAAAGCACAATACTTTGCTTAACCCAAACCTCTTTTTATGTTTAACCTCCTTTTGACCACGTTAGAAGCTTTCACCATTTATCCCTGTTAGAATGAGACTAGTTGATACTTTAAGAAGTGTTACAACTGGTCAAACTTCAGCTGAGCATAGAGAGTTCCTCTCACTGCTTACTTCCTAAGGAATTGATGAATGAAGTAAATCATCAAGTAACCTGTGAAAACAAATCTTGGGAAGGTATGCCTGGAAACGGCTGTCGGTGTAAGAAGACGAAATCATCCTGTGTTCGGATCATCTCCGACTGTATTGCTCTCTTAATAGCTAATGACCAAAAGAGAGGCCCTTTATCTGTGCTCTAGGGTTGCCATCCAACATCAAATCACAGTAGCGTGCATTTATACGCTGAATTTTACACACATGGGTAGTTCTATTGAAAATCAGTGGGTTAACTTGTGTGGAAAATTTAACATGCTTGTGAGCATTTGCATTACTGATGCCTAAGCAATTAAAATAATATTTTTCTAGTATATGTGTTTGGTGCATATTTGATGTTGCATCTAAGTCCCTTGGTATTACACACAGAATTATTTTAACAAATGCTTTAAGGGTGCTATTGATGTGACTTCCCAGAGTGGGGAAAGGTCATTACTGTTGACCTTGGAAATTAAAAGTAGCTTTCACCATATCAGAAAACATCTTTAATTAAATCAATAACTGCATGGGTTTCTCAATCTGAGAAACAGTCTCGTGAGCGATTTCACTTCTCATAAAGGACTTGTCATGACGTCATCTCCATTGTGTTAATCAGTGTTTTCATGAATTGTCCCAAATCATGACTAATTCCATAAGAATATTCAGAGCAGACGTGATTCTGGGGAAAGCTGTCATTTGCCACTCAGTCTGGTAGAGATAATAGGACAGCCAGCTGACTTAACAGATTCTGTGTTAACTTTACAATTCGTATTTTAAGGCAGTGCCGTTCTACTTATGTGCCACCATAAACGCAGTGCAAGATCTCGGTGATATTTTTCCTGATGGTATGGATGTGTGTTTCGGGTGTGTGTCTGTGGCTCATTTCTGTGGCTTTCATGTACATATTTAAGTATTTAAGTTTTCTTATTTTTTCAGTTTATTATAGCTTAGATGAAGACATAAACTAAAATAACACAAAAAAGTTAAAGGAAATGTGTAGAGATTTTTTTATCTCATTAGATTCTCTTCTCTTGTGGAAATCTTTCAGTGGCCTTTGTGTGAGAAAAACTTAAGTAGCTAAAGGTTCAGACACAGTTCTTAAAAGTTGATTTTTAAGTGCTTAATATGTAAGCTTAGACTTTTTACCGGTACTGCCTTTGTCCCTGCAGTATATGTTTGTTCGAGAGGCAAAAGAGCAGAACCAACTCTGTAGATTACTCAACTCTGCAGTTCTTTCAGATCGATCATTTCCTTTAAGGAAAAAAACCCACAACTCTTTCTGGACAGTGTATTACGTGTGCATGTTGAGCTATATCCGTACGTATTTGTTACTTCAGCTAAAAACTGGCTTCGCTGTCCTATGATGCACGTACCCTGAGGAAAAAAATGCTTTTCGCTAGTTCCTCCCACACACTTTTTTTTTTCCCCAGGGAAGCACTCTTTCTATTTCTAAATCTGGATGCTGCTAATGTTCTGAATTACTCATCGGGGTTTTCAGTAGTCACTGAATTGTTGTTACAATTAAATGTATGTTAGCTATATTAAAGGTTCACTTCAGAATCCTTCTGTAACCCTCCTCCGTCTTCAAATTACCAAAACCATGCAACTTGTGAAAGTTTTAGTTTACTTTCATGGGACCTATAGGATTTCTGGCAACTTGCTTTGTAAGACAGATATCTATTTTGAGTTCCCAGGTAGTCCCATGGCTTCTGCTTCTACAAGTGTCTTTTGTGGTGGTGTGGTTTTGATTCCTCCTCCCCAGCCCCCGCCTCCCTTAGGACTTCCAGCTAAATAATCTATGCTTGTAAAGTAGGGTATGTACTGCAGCTCATTCCTTTGGAAAGTTATCTTGTCTTCATAATTAGAATATCAGTTACTTGCTTTTAAGTTTGTTGGATATTTGACTAGTTTGATGTTGGCTCAAGAAAATATCCTAATCAATTCTAAATGTTTATTTCAGATTTCATGTTTCATCCTCTATTGAGCACCTGCTGCTGAGAGCTGGAAAGTCTACTTAAGGTATGTGGAACAGCTAATGATTTCACTTTCACACAGAGTTTTATTCTGGGTAAAACAGTTCAAGTTGAGATTTTTTTTGTTCTTTCCTTGGAATTATTGTTGAAAATCTTGATTTTTAAACAGTGAGTGTTAAAATGGAATTTCTTGGTTTGTCTTTTTCCCTGAGCCTCCTAGAACTGGCCTTTCTCTGATGTCCTGTTTATGGCCCTTCATTCAGTCTGAGGGCTACAGGGAAGGGTACACCTGTGCAGCAAGTAATTTATCATGTGTAGGAGGAATTTGTAAGGTGTTTTCTCACCTGCCTAAACTACTTAGCTGGAAATTGTCTGACCAGACTGACGTGCTGGCTTTGGAGCGAAATGTTAATGATTCTTTAGTCTCATGTTCTGCTTTTCTGTAGTGCACGAAGATTTGTCTTAAGCAAAATCTTTGCTATGGGGGCACTTGACCTGTCTTGAGTAGTTTAGCTATAAGCAGGAGTAGAGAAGTTGGGTAACCACAGTGTTCTTTGTATTACAGGGATCTATTTCTGGTCCTCTATTTTTTTGATTCCTTGTGACTCCCGTTCTCCCAGGGCGAATGGTTATATTTGCAAACTCCAGTTTTATTTCTCAGTTTATTTGGTATTTCTGACTTCTGCTTTTATTGCTGCTGACATATATGGATGTTTAGAATATTCTTACATTTGAGTGTGGCTAGAATAACTTGTTGGATCCTTTTTTCTTTTTTCATTCTACAGCCTTCGCTGTGGTTGGTGGTTTGGGAACCTGTATTTCATTACTTTTTTTTCTATTGCTTAGGCTTCGGCAGGTAACAAAATTAATCTCCTGCTACTTCCAGAGTACTTTTGCATCTAACTTGCTGATGCAGAGAGCCTCATTTAAAACTTTTATGTTACCTATATGTTCTCCTTGCCTGGGCTGTAATGCACTTGAGAAGAAAGACGTGGCTGCTAGCATTTCATGTGGACTAGATCCCTAATGGGACTTCAGGCTGTTAACTTGCGGTTCAACTTCAGAGTATTGCCTCTCCAGGATCTCTCCATATTTTCACCTTCAGGAAACAGCAGAGGGTCACTTAGCGTCTCCTGGCTATCCAAATTTGCAGGGGTAGGTGTCTTTATTCTTCAGTAGCTGTTTTGCTTAACATCTTACTTCATAAGTGGTCTGGATGTTAGTCAGTCTTCCTTAAACTTCAATTTTCAAGTTTATGGTGACTAATTGTTTCTCCTTTCTAATTTCTCCCTTCCCTTTTCTGGTATGGGATGATGTTTGTTTGTATTATGCAATTAGTTTTTTCCAAGGAATTCAATCTACTTTCACCACTTCAAGGAATAAGTTAAATGATTTAAAAAACAGTCTTCAGTTGTGTTATCTAAACTGGAAAAATCCCAAAGTTACTTCAGTTTGAACAGAAACCACCAGTACTCATATTTTCATTAATTAAGACTAAAATTTTTTGCCTTATATATCATGTTAATTCTGAATTATGATTCAGATAGAAACCCAGACATTTAAAAAATATTTTCTGAATGTGGAAAACTAATAGTGTGGGAAATCCCGAAAATGGGGGGGGGCAGGGGGCAGGCAGTGAGCAGGCAGTGGTAAAAGATGACCCCTCCCTCTTCAGTTTATCATATGTAAAGGCCTACAAATCAGACCTATGATTTCAGGGTGGGTTTTTTTAGGCTTCCTTTCATTTTTTCTTTTTGACCTTTTAAAAGGAACAGCTATGACTGTTGTGATGTCACAGGCAAAAAACACACTTGTATGTTTTGTGAACTGAAGCCATTTGTTCTGTGAAATACATGGTTTGTAAAAGGCTGAAGTGAGTCATATCCCGGTAAAACCATGACAACTAAGTATTTATGAGTTTGTTAGGTAAATATCTTGCAGTACTTTCCTAGATAAGACTTTATAGAAAACCAGCCCTGTGAAAAGGCTGTGAAATAAAACGGCAAAGAAGAAACAGTGACAGATCTTAAATGTAAATTGGAAGTACTTCTGACTTGTCAGGTTTACACTGAAGTGTGTGTATTTTTTCTTCTGGCTGGGGATTTGGTAGGAGGAAGAGATTAGTGCTACTTACGCTTTGAAATTGGTATTATATATGCAAATACTGGAATGACAGTTCCAGTGGAAATGACAGGGAAATGTACTGAATCTCTTGCTTACCTGGCTGCTTTATAAACTGTTACTGTAAGTCTTGTATTGATGCTGCACAAATTTAAGCTCTGAAGTATATCATGATAGTCTTTGTTACGCGATCACATACTTTGTTCCACAGAACCGTTACCTTGTTTGGTGCCAAAAATATACTTGTCAATTCACTGCACTGTTCAGGGCCTTTACTTACAGGGTGGATTTTTCCTGTTATGTTTGCCGTGGTAGTGCTGGCTTTGCCCATCCAGCTTATGGTATTATTAGTATCTGTATTGGATAGAACTTAGTGTGAGAAACATTCACCTGTGTAATTTTTAAGAGAGGACAAAGTCTGTGAAGCAAAGCTTTATTTCAGTGCTGGGTGCACGGGAGATCACCTCCGTGATCCTCCTGCACGCACACTGGTTAGTCTCACTTCCACATATTTATTTAGGACAGTCATTCATATTCATGCCATTTCTCAGGAGTCTTATACATATTCAAATTATTTCCCCGAAGTTAGTTACATCTATACCCTCCCACTTGCATCTGTGCACTCTTCTCTAGGGGTCTTCGTTGAGGGTCATGGGGTGAAGGCTCAAAATCTTCCTGTCAGTTGAACTCCTTATTCTGGCGCCTGCGCTCTATTGTTTCGGTTATATTGCAAACCCAAGTTGACTTCCAACCCAAGTATCTTTCTTCCATATAAGGGCAGGAGGTGACAACCAGGTAGAGACTAATCATGGCTAAGATAAGTGGTGTCAACCAAAGCAACTTAACCCTATACCCAACTACGCATTACCCTGTCTCCGTCCCCATGCTTGGGTACCTGGAAGCTTACATTCTTTCCGACTGCCTATCTGCTATGGCTTAGGCAAAACTACAATATTATTTATCACATTAGGATCAAAGGTTTCAATTTCGAGTTCCTGCTCAAATGTGCCTTTTTTTGTTGTTGTTGTAACACTTGAAACTTGCACTGATAGG
Source organism: Cariama cristata (assembly GCF_000690535.1). Lineage (NCBI taxonomy): Eukaryota > Metazoa > Chordata > Aves > Cariamiformes > Cariamidae > Cariama > Cariama cristata. Next base: position 18,490 of record NW_009628522.1, read on the forward strand.
AGATCTCGCATTGACCTGAATAGGACCTGAAAGTACTTGGCAGTTCTGTATTTAACCCCCGAGGTATCAAGGCATGTGTCCGTGGAAGAGAAGAGCATGGTGATAGCAGAAAACTTGACTAAATGACTCTACTAACATCATCCAGAAACCCCGAATGAATAGATGACACTTAATTGCTTCAACTCATAAAGTATTCTTTGTCTTCTTCCTGATGCTTGTTATTTACTCTGATTATGTTTTAGTGAGTGCAGAAGATGTATGAATAGGAAGGGATTATGAGCAACAGTTCTGTTTAGCTTTATAATTCTGACTTGCTTCTCAGGCCAGTCTTTATGCACTGAATTGGTGCAGGGGTTCTGTAGGTAAAAGTATATGTAATTGTACGGGCATTTATTGTGCATGTGTTTTCAAAGATGTCGGAGAGCCATTGACAGTAGGTGGTGCTAGCACTTCCACCTAAGAAGCAGCTTCCAAAAGATGTTCTCCTGATCGTATCCCTACTGCAAGTGACATCAGATGCTTTCCAACTGTAAGGCTTTATTTTAGTTGAAATTAAACTAGTATTTGATATGCAACCCTGTTGCATCCAGCATAGCACTCATTTAAAAACAGTACGGCAGATTGATAAATTATGTTCCTTTTTATCTCTTACAGTAAGAAATGCTTCCCTAATGAAATCTTAGGGATCCATGTTTTCTGTCTATTTTAGGTGCTATATTTGTAATCTTGTTTTAATACATTCAGGGCTTTTCCCTTCTTGATACAAAATCTGTTTCAAAAGATTTCAGTTTGCACTTAAAACTGTAAAGAATAACCACTCTGTTCTCAAGTGTCAAGATAATTAATGTATTCTTGCCAATAGCACCTATGTGCTTATAGCTCCTCCTGGCTTCGGGAAGTGGAATTTTTCTGGGCTTGATGTCTGGTTTATTATTCTGGACTTTTGGGGCATTGGAAAAAGATTTAATTTTCCACCAAGGTTACGGTAAACTTCCCAGCCTGTTTGGAAGAAGTTGTTCACAAGTGTGTGAGTTCACCAGCAGTTCAGTGTGGAACCTCCTCTTCTCTCTGGCTGGGTTCTTACTCTGAAGGGCTCTGTGCTCTTACCTGTATTGGCAGGCATCACCGATGTTTTAAAAGCAATGGACTTGAATGGAACAACCACAAACGGTGCCATGTGGTGCCTGATGTCTTTTTGAACTCCGTCCTGGCCAACAGCATAGCTGTTGTTCCTCGGCCTGTCCCCAAAGCAACTGTTGTCTTTTACATAGAAGTAAGTGGGCTGGGGGAAATAAATTTATATGCTTCTGATATTCTCCTTAATTATCTCATCCCTCAGTGGAGTTTAATAGAACCTCAGCCTGTCTGGATTATCTTGGGGTATGTTGCTGAGGTAGAATGAAGTAGAGTTTTAGTCTTCCCTCTGGAGATGCCAAAGGTCTTCTGTATACCAAAATAAATTATTTGGTTTGGTTGCTAGCCCTTCTGGTCAATGTGAATAGGGAAATATGAAGCAGAGAACAAAGTTTGACTTTGTAAATAGTATTCCTTTGCAGTACGACTTGGATGGATCTGTAGTAGTACATTCTGATGATGCCAGGAATAGCCAGGTAATGCTGCTGCTGCTACCTTCCAGACTGTTTAAATTGCAAATTTCTAGATGCTTGACTTAGTTAACTATCCGTGAAGCTTTTCCGTGTACATCAAGGCATTAGCCTGTACATTGCAGCATTGTTTCAGCTTGGAAATGTTCAGACCTTTTTCACAGAATACAGTCATCTTGTCTTGGGGCAACTAATTGTGTTCTTTATCCCAACCCTGGAAACACATACCTGTTCAAATTTGTGCAACTATGTTGACATGTTCAAATTGGTAAGAGTAGTTCCTGTATCTGAAATCAAACATGCCTATACATTTTTATTTTTTTTTTAGTTCTTATGGTGGTAAGGCCTTTTTTATAGTCATAATGAAGGTGGATGCAACCTATTTTATTGGTCTAAAAAGCAAAACTAACTCTATTTCACTACGACTATTCTGTTCCATCCCACTAATGTATTTATCACTTCTCTAAAAATAGACTTGGAGCTTTTGGGAGTGCTGGGCTATATTTGCAGTGGAGTTCGCCATAGCTCTAGTTCTATGAGAACACTTCACTTGCTCACTGGTAATGTGTAATCATCCTTTGGTCCTGTAGTTTGGTTAATGGGTTAAGATCTGTACTGCCTATTATTTCAGGCAGAAAATGCACAAAACTGTTGAGCACTGGCCTAGGAAAGTTTCTAAAAGCAGCAGAATATTCTGAATCATTCGCCAAGACCGTTCTTATACAGACTAATCAATGATAATGTTCTCCTCACTGCCAGGTGGTAGACCTTTTAGCTTTCCAGTATGTCCAGATTTCAGACACTTGAGGAATCAGCTCCACATCAGCCTTGCACCTTAAAGTGTGTTACCTTCCTGCTTGTAAAAAGAAAACTTGAATTTTCTGAGAGCGTCAAAAAGGCCAGAATTCAAACCAAACTGTAATCTTTTCAAGGCTTGAAAAGTTCACTTTTTATCTGTAAACTGAGCTAGGCTTGCCAGGCTTCCTGTTATCCTTTGCAATAATGTTTGTTACTGGTGTAGCATCTTGAGTTGTAGTTGTAGACCAGATAGTAACAAGTGTCCTTAGAAGAAAAGGAAGATTAGTGGATACAGACATACTGACAAGTCATAAAATATTGTGGAAAAAATATTGGCCGGCTTTATAGGCAGCAGGACCAGCAAGTGACAGCCCAGGGGTTGGCAGGGTTGGTTTGTGTGTGTGCTGTAGTAAGGGAAAGATCTGGGTTGTTTCCTGCAGGCGTTCACGGAGAACTTCCGCTGAGGAGAAGCAGTCTCGAGTGCGCTTCCTGAAATGTGTTTTAATTAGCAGTGCCTGCGATGTAGGGAATTTCACTCCTCAGGAAATTCAAGGCTTATAAATGTTGTGCTGTGCTCAAGACAGGACCTGATGTTCTAACTTAACCCTTATCAGCTTTGTATGAAGTGAAAAGATTACTTGTCTCCCTTAGGTTTGGCACCCCTTGTTCACAAGTCCCAACAAAATACTACTTTTTGATATTTTTTTTTTCCCCTTCTCTCAGTAGTCTCAATAGTTCTTGTTCACTTTTGATTCACTGAAACCTCCAGATTTTCTGTGGTATTGTTGTCTTGCTAGTAATCTCATTTTGTATATGCGAGGTTGGTTATTCTTACCTAGTTGTAAAGCTGGTGGAAAATCACACCATACAGTGTTAGATGCCTCTAATGTGACTTCTTTCTTTCTTATGTATTTATAAGACACGTAACCAGTTATACGTGAATAGCCAGTATAAATCCTTTCAAATCGGTCTGACTCCCCTTTATGTCTAGGTGCTTGTAGATAATTGGGCTTGCTTATTCTCTTATTTCTTTGGGACCTTGAGTTGCGTAAGTCTTCCTAATGTGTTGTAATTCTTTAGATGCCAGTTTCTTTTGGAACTATTAAGTTTTGGAAATAATGCTCTGTTTTCATGTGCTTGAATTTCATTACATGCATTTACACTAGCAGGAATTGGCAGTAGTAGTGGTTTATTTTTGATTGTATTGTGTACTGTCCACACATGGTGCTATCTTGGGTACAGAGTAGATGACTATCAGGAGTGATGTGATTTCTTTTGTTTGTTTCTTACTGGAAGCTATGAATCAGTACTCTTTTTTTTTTTTTTTTTTTTTTTCCTTTTTCCTGTGGCAAGAAGTAAAGCAGGCAACTCGAATTCCCTGGACAAACACAACTTGGGCAGTGTTTCCTTATTAAGGAGGATGAAGAGGACATGAAGGCAATAAGAGTCTATAACTGCACCCATAAATCAATGCATTAATTGAGATATCATGCTCTGTACCAAGAGGGAACCGTGATGGCCTAGCAGAAGTTATTAATAGCTGTTCCAGGTACAGCTGAAATATTGCCCTTTAACAACATATGGAAAGTATATTGTAACATGGTCCACTCCCAGCTGTATTGTGAAAGGTGCAGTCTTTAAATTACTAGCCAAGATTCCCATTAAAAAAAAAGGTCACTTCTTATTTTAGTAAAATAGTATTTAGAATGTGGAAAGGAAAAGGGCACTTAAAGTCATGGCTGTCAACAGGACTCCGAGTTTGGCATTCCAGGTTATTTTTGTATGTATTGTAAGCAGGTGGTTGGGTTGCTGTTTTCCCTCTTTCAAGATCAGTCTACTCAGTTTAACTTTCAGGATAGGATGATTAAAGCTTGGCAGGATCATAGTAGGTGTTAGGGTCCAAAGGAACTGGGGCAGCTGGAGTCACAGAGTTCTTCCTTTCAGCCTTTGCCTTTGTTCCAAATGATCTCTACAAAAGCAATATCCAAAAGGAATGGTAAGCCTTTTCTGCTAGCATAATGCTCAATGTATTTTAACTTTCTCCTGTTTCTGGAAGTCTTTTCATGTTGTTTCGCTAGTAGTAGTATTCCTGGGAGTCTGAACCATGTTGCATCCGAGGTATTTTAGGCAGAACAATTCAGAGTGTACTCCTCTGTAATGTATGCTGACTGTTACAAGTCACTTTACATACAAATTTGAGTTGAACTCTTATTATAGTGAATAATTTCCCTTAGAAGCCTCTGCATAATATTTTTTGGTTTTGAAAAAACAAACAAGCGAACAGGATATTAACTTGCACCTCCTTTTTGCATGTTCTTACAGGCTATGTATTAATCCTTCTTTGATACCTTAAAAAAAATCCTGAGCATGGGATATGTTTGTATCCAGCCTGAGCCTTGTACATCTAGCTCTAGGGTCACATGTGTTCAGGATTTAGCATAAATGAAGGTGGTTGTTAAACAATGACCTCTACTTCTTTTTTTAAACTTTTTTTTTCTTTTGAGGCCCGCTTTCTCTGGGAGATATTGTATGGATGTAAGTAGTCAATGAAGAATAGGGCATCTGGTGGTGATGCTGAAATCTGGGCTTCAGTTCAGAGGTTTCCTGTTCATAAGGTTTGAGGAGAAGCCAAGCCAAAGCTACCTGGAAGATTTGATTTTTTTTGGGGGGTTGGGGGGAGGTGGTGTATAAACATATGTACATGGTGTGAAACTTTCACCAGTTACTCTTCTACTTTTTGCAAGGAAAGGTTAAGAGTTGGAGCTCTGTGCTAAATCGAGAGTTCAAGTGACATAAAAATTACTGAATCCTGATACTAATACAAGGAATTAATGGTTTTGTTGTTGCTTTTGATAACAAACCCTTACCTTTGCAGACATAGCATAAATGGAGCTCTCCCCCTGGAAAGGAGAACGAATGACATAAGGAAAACAGTAGGTTACATTGCTTAATATACCGATGGTCTGTGTATCCATAGTGATGACTGCAGAAACACCTGCACAGAACGCAGCTCCCGTCACTGCAATAACTGGATACAAGCACTCTGAGTAATGTGGGTCAGAAGATGCTGGTTTAGCTTTTCTAACTCCCACTTGAAGGTATCCTCGTACAAAGAAAACTTGTGAGGGCCATATTCAAGGGAGCACCACAGATTTAAAAAAGTAGCTGAAATGCACAAATACAGAGTTAATTATTCCTTTAGCATCTAATGCTTTTCTAATGCAAGTTCTGTATCCCTGAATTCTTAGCAGGCAAAGTGTGGAAGTGCTAAGGTGGGCAGGGAGGGCTCCATTCAGTCAGAGGACTCATCTGTTTTCAAGTGCAAGACTACTCCTTCATTCAAATTCCTCACCTGGTTTATATTTTTAAAGAAAATATTTAATCCCTAAATTTGCATCTGAACTGTAAAATATTTTTGTCAGGAAAACTTAATTTCTGTGTTACTTGAGTGAGTTGGGCGGAGTTTACTTTAAATTTGTTACTTTAGCATGAACTTCTTTTTTTCCCCTTTCTTCAAAATCATTTTCCAAGAGAAATTAGCGGGAGCGTGTGAACATTTGAAAAGCAGTTTGTAGGAAAGACCCAAAGCTTGGCCTCAGGACTAGAATTTTTGCTCTGATAGAAGTTATAGTTAATTATAGAAACTCAACAAAAGACTTGCTGCTTTTGGGGATGGTAGAACTATTATTTTTGTCAGTCCTCTTAAGTGGCAGCAATGTAGAATTTCTGCCAATTGGCACATTTCAGTTAATATAGGTTTTCATTTCTGCAGCATCCATTTTTTCTGTATAACTGGTCTGACTATGCAGTCTGTTCAGGAAATCCTGGTAACTTTGCATTTTCTTATTGTTACTGTTCTCTCGTACCGTTAAAATTGCCTAAAATGTGTTTTGAAGCAAGGACATGTCTTGATTTGTCTGCCGTATCTGAAATTTCTGAAGAATGCAGAAATTTGAAGGAGAGGAGCAGTCAGGGATGTGAGCAGCTCAAGGACAAAGAAACCTCTCCAAGCCTACTTTTTTATTCCTTGTGGTAGAAAGAGAAATATGTTGAAAAAAATTGGTTTGGGATTATTGGATTATGCAAATAATGGCACATACATGCCATTTGTGGCTTAAATGGGGGTGGTTATTCCCAAATCTTTGTTAAAAGCAGGAGATACTAAAACAGGCTACGTTGAAATAATCATAGTATATAATTGGTGAGGCTGTTGCTAGTACATGTTGGTTTTTAGTTCACTTTGTGGTTTATAATATATATACTTTGTAGATAACTTCTGTTACATTTTTAACTCCTACAATGACTGCAAATTAAATATTGATTTGTGCATTGCTGTTTTTTAAGCTTCAAGGCACTTCTGAGCTGTGGTTAGTTGATCTCCGACTCTATACTTTAACACACAGTGATTCTGAAAGCAAGGAATCTGAATTACAGGTTATTATGTGTTTTACACATGCAGTTTACATATTTAACTGATTTCATGAACTTGAGACTAGCCGGTTGTGCTGTGCAAGTTACTTTTTGAAATGCTTGTAGATATGAAGGGAAAATAAGGGTAGAATAAAATATGAAATAAGCTACTGCTAACAAGTTCTCTAATGTGAAAGTAATGTTATTTGTATGTAAAATATTTGGAAATTCCACACTCTTACCATTCACACTGTCAGTCTCATGACATTCAGTTTCCCGAAAACCCGAAAGTCAGACATCAAGTTTCTGGAGCTTTCAGTCACAAACATTAATATTTAGCCGGTAATCAGGGTTGTAATCCAGTCCGTGAATGTTCCCAACGTAGGTTTCTGCTAGCTTATTCTCACAATTTGCACATGTGAATTAAATAAATTTCATCACCTGTCACAGTTTTCTTGAATGAGAGGATTTTGTCCCTAAAAATAATTCTTTGTGGCTGTTCTATGAAGCCATATGATTTATTTTTAATGTTTTATGCTACTTAAAAGCATTTAGATGCATGTTTGGTTGGTTCTTAATCAGTATTGCAATTGATTGCCTTTCATTTGAATAATGTGTGTATCTTAAAAGGGTGTTGGGCTAGAGGTCCACCAGATCTCTAGTTTTGGTCATAATGTAAAATTTTAAAAGCCCACTAAGAACTCAATTTCATAGACTACGGTGGTTTAGTTCAGCAGTTGAAAAGAGCTGCTTACTACCTGGGAGGCTTGTCCCTGATGATGATGGCCTGATAAAAGTTAATGTAATGCAGTGATATTGTCCTAACTCTTCAGCAGTTCGAGTTGGGGGTTCCTTGTTTGTTCTTTTGTCTGAGATGTCATTGAAAAACCTGATGTCAAGAGGCAGAACCATGTTATCCTTAGGGCATCAGATGTAGTAGGTTGACTGTATCAACCAACAGTTTATAAGGAGACAAGATGTCCATTAATGATCTGCATGGAAGGGAGCACAAGTCTTCGAAACCATTTTATGGCAAAAGTACTGTTATTTGCTTCCCTCAACCGCAAAAGCAACATATTTACATTTTGAATGGCTTTAGTTTTAGAGTTTGTGATGGAGGCTGAGGAGACAAAGAGGAGTTAAGTCCTGCGGAGACTAGGTCTTGGAAGCCTGAATAGAGAAAGTCCTTAATTTCTCTGTCTTGCTTAGTATTTTTGTACTTTGGGGGAGAAATGGAGGAGTTGGGAGTTTGTATTCTCTTAGTATTAACTTCTAAAAAGCCAAACAAGATATTATTTCTCTTCAGACTTTTCAGAAATAGATGTTCTGGATGTAGGACAGGTCAGAAAGGTAAAAGATGTTTTTGCACTTGTGTGAGTGCTTTGGAAAGAGGCCTCAGGATGAGTCATGGCACATCACTGCTGTCTGCCCAACCTCAAAACTGCACTTCATGATTTTTGGACCAGGGTGTAATTAATTTGTAGACTTTAAATTTTAGAGCTGTATATAATTGCCAAACCTGTTGACATTGTCTAATGTCTATGGACAGATGTGAAGATGTCTTGATTAGAAAAGTCCACGTGGGAAAAAAACGGAAATCTTTTTCATTATTGCTTTTTCTGAGGTGACCTAAATGAGTTTTGGCTAGTATACTGCAATCATACATAAAAGTCCATGTGGGAAAAAACCGGAAATCTTTCTTTTTCATTATTGCTTTTTCTGAGGTGACCTAAATGAGTTTTGGCTAGTATACTGCAATCATACATCATTGGGATAAGCTTTTTTGTGTATGTTCTCTGCAAGAGGTGGTTTGGACCAGATGATGCCCTTCTTCCCTGCGCAGAAACTCCTATGGACAGGTCACCACCCCTGACATCACACTTGCCCTCTCTCTGGTCATCTTCTTAACGAGAGGATTGTCTGTTATTACTTTGTTTTCCTAAATAATTAGACTTGTGCTGCATACCATCTCTTTATTATCCTCTCCCCAACACTTTTTTAACCATAAGCTGGTTCCTGCCAAATCAGCACGGAGGCAGAATCTTCAAAACACAGCTGAATGGAGCTGCTGATTTCAGGCTGCTGACATCAACTTGCACGCGTCGTGTCCCCCCAAACTGGTACACTTGGAACTTTAAGCCATTCAGAGCAACTACGATGCTTCTTGCCAGCTGGTAGGAAGAAGGTGGGGTTGGGGCTTGGGGGATAGCCAGGATGGCTGTCAGAAGGCAGGTCGTAGCAGGTTGGATGAGTTCCATGAAAGATTTGGTGGTGTACAAGTGCATTGGGATAGAGAGGCCACGCTGGTGGTTGTGCTTTCTTCTTGCTCAAGGGTATTCTGAGCACCTTGATAGTGTTGAGTGTATGAGTGTGTGGTAAATAATACTTTATTAAGCTTTTCGGAAAAGTTTCTCAATTTTTAAATTTTTTTAAATTTGCTATTTAAAAACAGTGTATTTAAGTATTTTAATATCTTAAGGTAATACTATGGTGGAAGGGTGTAAGGCAGTGTTGTGGTCTTGGATATCCAGTTAAGCACCATGCTGTGCCATGCATTTGCATCTTAGTCTTGCTTTTTAAATTCGGAAGCTTTCTGGCATTCCTTTCGGTTTTCCTTTGCACTGTAAAAAGTGAAGTGATCTTTACAGCTGCTAAGGTAAGAATATGTCTGAAAACTTATAAAAACATTCAGTAAGGGGATAAGATTCATACGGCTAAATGGGATAGCAGGAGGAGTTAGTCTTTTTCTAGACTTCAGTTTTGGAAGAACTCTCAGGAGGAGAAAGCCTTAGAACTGTGTACTTGAAGAGCAGTACCAGATAGAGGTTTCCAGCTATGGAGAATTTGTTGTAGGGTATTGTTTGTTTGGTTTTTTGCCTGTAGGTTGATCAGGGAAACATGTAGTTGCACTATGGAAAAAAACGTACTATAGTGTGACTCTGCTCTAAAAGCTTATACATTTACGCAATGTGCGCTTGCAGCCCAGAAAGCCAACCACATCCTCGGCTGCATCCAAAGCAACGTGACCAGCAGGTCGAGGGAGGGAATTCTGCCCCTCTACTTTGCTCTGGTGAGACCTCCCCCCTGCAGTACTGCCTTCAGCTCTGGGGTCCTCAACACAAGAAGGACGTGGACCTGTTGGAGCGAGTCCAGAGGAGGCCACGGAGATGATCCGAGGGCTGGAGCACCTCTGCTGTGAAGACAGGCTGAGAGAGTTGGGGTTGTTCAGCCTGGAGAAGAGAAGACTCCGGGGACACCTCAGAGCAGCCTTCCAGTACCTAAAGGGGGCTTATGAGAAAGGTAGAGAGAGACTTCTTACCAGGGCATGTAGCGGTGCAACAAGGGGCAATGGTTTTAAACTCAGAGGGCAGATTTAGATTGGATATAAAGAAAGAATTTTTTACAACGAGGGTGGTGAAACACTGGAACAAGTTGCCCAGAGAAGTTGTGGATGCCCAATTGCTAGAAATGTTCACGGTCAGGCTCTTCTGAGGCTTTGAGCAACCTGGTCTAGTGGAAGGGGTCCCCCTGTGGCAGGGGGGTTGTACCAGATGATCTTTAAAGACCTTTTCCAACCGAAACCATTCTCCAGTTCACTGATTCCAGCCTTGCTGTGCTACTGGGGAATGATTTAGGCCACTGACAGACCTAATCCAGCCAGATCTGCTATAGTGATATGAAAAGTTAATACTCTGCTTTTCTGGAGGTCAGAGCTGCCCAGTTTACCCCAAATTCTTCTAGAGGAAGAATTTCTGTGGTTTTTTTCTCTTAGCTATAGAAATAGAGACACACTCCATAGGCTTCCTTCTGGCCTCGTGACTTTTGTCACTGCTCTGTGATTCAGGAATTGGGAGAAGAGAGATAAATGGACTTACTTAAACTGCGTTCATGTGGCAGCAGGGTTAACATCCCTGTCATTTAGTCTGAAAATAATTCTTTCATTCTTTGAGTTTCCTCTGGTTTGCTCTGCGCTTTCAGTATCCTGTTTTTAAGAACTTGTGCATTTCTTCTTATGTGTGGCTGCAGCAGACAAATACAAAGTAGAAATTATTTCAACTCCAACTCCATGACATGTTGTTAGCATATGTGACCTGAAACTCCTTTGTACTGTCACAAATGCTTAGTTTGCACAATGACAAAATAAATACTAACTGTACCAGAGCTGACACTGGAATAAGTGCACACTACAGTTCTTTAATTTGATCTCTTTCTGCATATCAGCAAAGACGTATGTGTTCAGAAATTCCTAAAATACCGACATCCTTGTGCAGTAGCTAGATGATTTTTGTGCCAGAATTCCTTTGATGTTTTTGAGCAAATTTTTGTTCGTGTCCACTCTGAACCTGGTAAGTTCTTGAACAGCTTGCATGGAAAATAAATCTCTTTGTAATAATTGTTGGAAATTTGAATAAGATTTTTAATTTCGACCTTAAGCCATTTTTTTTTTCTCATTTTTGCTTCAAGCTTGAACTGAAATGATATTGTTGAGAGGGTGAATTTTAGGATACCTTCACCAGCAATTCGGAGAGGGAAGATTGGGGAAAAGAAATCTTGATGAACTCAGTATTGTTTCAGTATTTTGATTAATTTAAATTTTTTAATAGCCATTGCATATGTATTCTGCACGTTATGGGAGACAGAAGATACTGTTACAATGTTTTCCAAATAACAAATTCCAGCTAGAAGTACCTGACACTTCATACATGATAAATTGAAAACTAGATCGGAGTGTAATTAAAAAATGTTCACCTTCCTCATGTAACCGAGGTTGAAAGTGTGTGAAACAGCTGTCAGTTCAGTTCTAGGTAATCACTGGGACCAAGTTCAATTCTTTGTTCTTACTCTTGTGGGGTTTTATCCTCGTTTGAAATAACAAGAGGTGAGCTGGTGTTGGTTTTACAGCCATGCGAAATGGTGGAGTGACGAATGAACTACAATATCAGTGAAGAATTTAGAAGGCTTAACAATGTGTGGCTTTTTGTTTGTTTGTTTAGGCTTTATTATTGTTGCTGTAGTTTCCTACCTAATATGTTGTGGTACAAAAGACTTACGTTTTACTCCCTCTTAGCACTCACTGCTGAGGCAAAAGCACACATTTCTTCTGTATACTTCTTTGTGGTCTTGAATTCCTATCTTTGTGCAAAAAATACTTGTTCACTGAGTGAACCTACACAGGCTGTACCAAATACACTTATATAATTAGGATCTTTGTGGCCCTTTTGTGTTTATTCTTAAAGGACTACATGATTTTCTTTGTTTCTGCCAATGCATGTTAGAGCTAACTTGGCTTGCTGATAAGGAATCATTATACATCGGCAGTGTATATGTTCACCATTAGTATTGCATTTTACGTACCAACAAAGCAAGTTCAAGTAAGATGTAATTGTACAAGTACTATATGATCCCTTTCCATAAATGGAAAAAGCTGTTACTGAAATATTTGACGATGTACTTTTCAAATGAAACAGCACTGTTTAGCATCAGCAACAGAAATAGTAAACTTCAGACTGTTTTCCAATACAAAAAGCATCTACTATTAAAAAAACTTTTTTTTCCGAAGTCATGTCTAGATACAAAATCGTGATGGCCTTAAAATCCATTTTAAATAGACCTGTCATACTCTGTAGTACTTAGTAACTCTGACTTACCTTATATAGATAAGTGTTTAAGGGACTTAGTGATTTTTAGCTAAGAAAGTAATGAGCGTGTTTTGTGAACAGCACTCTGTCAAGATTCCTTTCCCCACTGCTGCCTTTAAAATTGGCTTGTTAGTTATTTGTGAGGGAAATTGGTTTGACAGCCCTGAAGGCAGAAGTGTTCGTTTCACAGTACAAATAGTGCCATCGTGCCGCAGCCTTGGCCCTAGGATGACAAGAGCTGCTTCTTGGAGAACCAGCTCCAGTCTCACCCCAGGACTGTTTGGGTACCTCCAGCTCTGGGGCTGCCTAGGAGTTGTGTCTCCTGTAACATGTGTTAACTTCTAGCTTCAAACCATTCTGTGCGGACCTCCAAATATTCTTATACAGCAGCTTTCTGTCACTGTCTTTCGATATTCTGTGGATAATCTAATTAGTTTAAATTGAACCTTGATAAATTTTGGGTAGGGTTGTAAACTGCTTTTAATCTCATCCGAGATTGCAGGGAACCGGAGCTAGAATGCATTCTGTTCTGACCCGTGCATTTATCCAGTCTGGTTTTGGCCGGGAGATATAAAATGAGAGCTGTCTTTGCTGTCCTTGTTCTTTCTCCCTAGTGGAGTTTGTCAGTATTGTATGAAATAATTTTTATGAGATTTGACTTTAACAATCACAGTCGTCGCTAGTGTAGGAGGTGCAGCTTGGGTTAGCTGCTGGGGAGGTAGTTGCAGTGTTAACTAAAAACCACAGCTCTTAGACACAGTCCTGAGTCTACAGACTATAGAGTTCATAACCTATCTAATGTTTATCTGCCACCTAATGTGTAATGAATCTTAAATCTTTCTGCAAGTATTTCTGGTGGTCTTAATCTGTTTCATGCCAGAGGCAGAATGAAATAATGCTTTCAGTTTTGTCAAATTAAATTTTTATTGTGCATTAAATTGATTAAATAGAGCAGTAGATTAAAGCGAAAAATACTATCTTAAATTGCAATTGAGGCCTGATAGAATCTTAATGATGCCAAGCTGAAGTTTTTCAGTGGGTTGGTGGATATGAGAATCCATTAATCATATATGCAAGACTTCGTGTGCTACTGTATTAGAAACAAACTATTTGACTCACTCTGCTGATACGAGTAATGGCCGTGTTTCAAAGTCGCAGCAAACAGAATATGGAAGTTGCACGCGTGTTGTGTTCTGTCAAGCCAACTGGGTCTCTTGTTTGATCATGTTCTTGCAGAGAACAGACGTGTTGGGGGTTTTCCTTTTACACGAACGACACTGTCTTTTGAGAGTCGCTCTCCGACCGCTACATGACAGAACCAATTAGGAGAAGAAAGCCTGTCTCATGTTGTGTACTGAAACTCTTCTGTCTGCAGTCTTGTTCCCCCACTACCCCCTTTTTTCCCTTTGTAATCTAGTTTTCGTCAGTCATCTTTTCTGGTTTCTTTGTTGTGGTGTATGTGTGTGTTTTTCTTTTGCTGTTTTTTCTGCCTGTGGTTCCTCCTTACCTTGCTCGTCATCTTTTTTGCTGTCTTAATTTGTCCTCCCTCTCTCTTCTATCTGGAAAACTGTATAAAAGGGGACAGAGATGCTAGAGAATAGATTTTTCTCTGTTTCTGCTGGTGCATCTGTCTTGGAGGGCGGGGAGGGAACTATCCTAACACAAATACTGCTATCGTGAAACATGGCAAGAAAAATGAGTTGTATCAGTTTAGACAAACGGGTAATATATAGCTCTGTAATGACTCTTGTGCCTTTTCCTGATTTGTTGCCTTTTCTTCAAACGGTATTCCTTTGTGACTTAGGTTTTAGAAAGCTTTTTTGACTTCTTCCAAAAAAAAATCCCAACCAGAAGTACACTTTGCAGCATGTTGTGCCTTTAGACAGTACAGTAGTTGGAGGCGTAATCTGTGTCCCTAGTAAAATGTGTAAGACTTGCGGAAACAACAAGATTATGTTAAAGGAGTTATCCCTGTGCCTGTGGTGGTAAATTTATTGGAAGTTTGTCTAGCACACTGAATGTGTTCTCATGTTCCTCAGTTCTCTGTTATTTCTTACATTGTTAAGATCCAAAACCGTGGTGTCTCGCTGGAGAACTGACTTCAGACTCTCTGTAGCTCTGGCTGCAAATGCCCGAAGCCATATGCTTGTGGAAATGCCCATTTGTTGTAAGGGGATTATGCTTCACTTTGAGAACAAGCTCTAACTGCAGCAGAATTTTTCTCCATCTGTAGTATCACTATTAGACTAAGAAAATGCCAATATTATTGTTAAAAATAGATTTAATCTTGTTTATTGGGGCAGATTTCTGTGCAGAACAAAACTTCTGCAGCTGCTATCAAGCTCGCTTTGAATACCTGGCAGTAATGCCATTGAGATCAAAAAAACGTTTTATTTTTTAGGCACTAAGTTAGTTAATCTTTTCATGCATGCATGTGTTAACTAGTAATGGCCTTTTTTTTTTTTAAGGTAAGTACAATGTATGGGCAAAGGTGATAATCTGTTAAACTTCTGACAAACTACTTGTATGTGTTCTTTACTGGAAAGCTGTTTAAATTTTTTTTTTTTTCTTCCTTCCTCTCTCCCTCCTGGCTGCATTGATTGTATTCAACCTTCTTTCACTGGTCCTGAATATTCTGTAACTTCAAATGAAAAAACTTTAATTCTAGCTTCTGAAAAACTGCTGTTAACAATGGAATCCATGTGTGGGCCATAACCATGGAAACAGCATAATTTTAGTGGTGGAACATGAAGGGAAATGACTCTCCCAACTTTCTAAGAATTTCTTTAAAGAAAAAAACACACCCAAAAACTTGCAAAATACTGGTCTAGTATTCAAAAAAGAAACTTTGTGTGGTATTTTGTTACACTGTTAGTCTGTTACTCTAAATCATTTTAACTGGTTACTCTTCTAAAAAGAAAACAAAACCCCCAACCCTGCTAAAAAAAACACCCAGGAAAGCGGTTTTCTCTTACATTGTGGTCTGGGATGTGTAGCTCCATTTGAGTTATTGTTTAGTATTTTTGCCTGAAGTCCTTTCTCCTCGTTCTCTCCTGTTATTCGTTGTGCCCTTGGTATTCATTTCTGTACCTGGAAAAACATTTATTTTACATTCTGATACATCTACGTGGTCTTGCTGAGTTCCTGTCATACCTAGAGTGCAAAACAGCTTTACTGGCATGCAGTGCTAATTTGTATTTGAGTACAGGAACTATAAAATCCTGTCAGCTTTTGAAAAGGTGGGTGACTTGTGGTGGCACACTGCATGTCACTAGTCAGTCACGGAAAATGACAAGGGAAGTTCAATGATAGCAAACAATGTCAAGACAATGTGTTTTGAAAAAAAAAAAAATTCCCCTAAACCTATCACTTTTAAGAACAAGCACTCTGTAGTGCAAATGGGGGAGTAGGTAGACATGTATAGAGTGCATGTCTACAGCTTTCTCTAAGCTTGCCTAAGGGCCTGAATTGTTACGTTCATAAAATGTCACAGTATTTCCATCAGGATTACATGGTCACGGATCATAGTGCTGGAGATATTCCTGATAGATAGGAACCATTGCCAGCACACAGATGTCCCTCCTTAAACATCTTAAGCAGTTTTGAAATTTCTTGGGCTTCTTGAGCATTAAACGCATCTCCTTTTGCTATAAGCCATTAAAGAATAAGAACATTCCGATAATGTAGCTGACGTATTCTTAAAACAGCACTTCTGATTGGGTGGGTATTCTTATAGGCTATGTCTAAAGCTTGTGAATGTCCTGCATCTTCACAGAGCCACGGCAAGGGTTTAAGAACAGAAGAATCATAGAGTCATTTAGGTTGGAAAAGACCTTTAAGATCAAGTCCAACTGTTAACCTAACACTGCCAAGTCCACCACTAAACCATGTCCCTAAGCACCACACCTACACATCTTTTAAATCCCTTCAGGGATGGCGACTCCACCACTTCCCTGGGCAGCCTCTTCCAGTGCTTGACAACCCTTTCCGTGAAGAAATTTTTCCCAATATCCAATCTAAACCTCACTGGTGCAACTTGAGGCCATTTCCTCTCATCCTATTGCTTGTTACTTGGGAGACGAGACTGACCCCCACCTCGCTACAACCTCCTTTCAGGTAGTTGTGGAGGGCGATAAGGTCTCCCCTCAGCCTCCTCCAGACTAAACAACCCCAGCTCCCTCAGGCGCTCCCCATCAGACTTGTGCTCCAGGCCCTTCACCAGCTTTGTTGCTCTTCTCTGGACTCACTCCAGCACCTCGGTGTCTTGTAGTGAGGGACCCAAAACAGAACCCAGTACTTGAGGTGTGGCCTCACCAGTGCTGAGTACAGGGGGACGATCACTGCTCTGATCCTGTTGGCCACACTATTTCTGATACAAGAGATGCTGCTGGATGAGACCAGTGACTCCAGCCCAGCAGTGTGCCGCGGTGGCAGCAGCAGATGATGTTTATGTAGAGTTTGCACGCTTGGCCCTGTATTTCATAGAATCATAGAATCATTACGGTTGGAAGAGACCCCAAAGATCATCAAGTCCAACCGTATACCTGATTTCCTTGGCATCCCCACTGAATCAGGGATGCCAGGCGGTACCTCCCTGACTAGTCCTTGCCATCCTTCCTTGTCAACTTGTTGTGAGTCTGACAGCTACCTTTGAATTTGCTGATGGTACTTGCCTCCACACCCTTCTGTAGCAGGAGCTTTGGGAAGCTCACTGCCAGCTGTGAAGAGGAGCACTCTTACTGGTTTGAAGCTAATCTCCAGTAGTTTCCTCAGATGTCTCCTACTGCTCATACTGACTGGAATTGATGAACAGTCGTGCTACATTGATTTGCTTTTCCTTTTTTCTTTTTTTCTTTTTTCCCCTCTCCCCCTGTCCCCTGCTTGTAAGCTGTGGTCATACCCACTGTGAGCTTCATGTCCTCCCAGCTGATGGGTCCCAAGTTTTGTAGTCTGGCCTTACGTGGGAGCTGCTCCATTCCTTGATCGCTTCAGCTGCCCTACTGTAGACATTCTGTAACTCCACTTTGTATTCCTTCTGGCGCAGAGACCAGAACTGAACACAAGATGTGGATGCTTTGTTTTATACAGTAATACGTTTAAATACCATGTTTTCAGTACCCTTCGTAATGCTAACACAATGTTCTATTGCCTTTTTTTGTCAGCCACTACACTTTGAGCTGACAAGTTCAGAGAAAACAGTGACTCAGCCTTCCACTGGCAGTTGGAACTGGAGAAAATGCAAGTGTTAAGTGGTTAAGGAGGTATTACTCAGAATACTTCCCCTAGATGTCTTACATCACATCTATATGTTGAGGTTTATCTGCTGTCTTTTAGCAACTTCGTTTTGTGAGATCCTTCTGGATTTTTTTTCCCATTGTGATGGCTTTTCCCTACCCATAAGAGCTTAGTATCACCTGTAGCCTTGAAGATTTCACTTACCCATTTTGTCATGCTGAGTAAAACCAATTCTTGGGGATCCTACTCCAGTCTCTTCTCTATCCATACCTCTCGTCCCCATAGGCAAAAGGTGTATATAGTACTTGTGTAGGTACTGAGAATAAATTCTTTATCTGAGTTGCTCAGATAC
>NW_009628523.1:0-3139 GCF_000690535.1 Cariama cristata
TCCGGGCGGAGGCAGCCCCCGGGTCCCGCAGCATCCTTTGGACCGGGGACGGGCTGCGCGTCCGTTCCCTTCGCCGCGCTCCTGCACCTCGCTAATTAGGTCAGAGAATCCCTCGTACCGCTCCGCACCGGCTGCTGATTGCCGTTTCCCCACCTTTCCACCCACCCAAGCGGGAGCTGAGCCACCCAGACGGCTGCAGACCCCCTCCCCTGGGCCGCCCAGCAGGGCCCTTAATTAGAGTGCGGTTTGGGTCCCAGCCCGCACGCTAACGTGTTTTTAGCAGAGAAGTGGAGCAAAAGGAGAAGGGCTGGGAAGGAGAATGGTTCGGTGCCATTTGCCCCCGCGTCTCCTAGGGTAAAAGTTAAAGTTGGCTTCCTTGGATTACTCTGTGCTTATTTTTCGCTTGTGGCTTCCCCCTCTCCAAAGAGCAAGATGGAGAAGTCAGTGCTGTTTCTGTGCCATCTTGTCTATTTTCTTCTGATAATCAGGAAAAAACTGAAGTAAATCGGGGCAGTACAAAGATACGTATTATTGCAAACTTTTAACGTAATGTGGGAAAACCTGCTGTAACCTTGTTTTTAGAGTGGGCTTATATATGGCAACTATAATAAGAGGATGTTTCTGAGGCTTAAAATAAAAATGATATTTCTGAAGCCTGTCCACATTCTGAGTGCCATTTTAGCAAAAGAAATAGCCGGACTATAGGTAGTGTTCATTTCTTTACATCTTCCTCACAGAGTTAAGCCCATTGTACGCTCACATCGAGGTAAGCACTGCAAGTTTTGAGGTATCTAATTTGGATACATCACAGAGAAAAGGCTATGACTGCCTCTTAAAAGCAGAGATGGCAAAGCTGTCGTGGCTCCGCTTCTGTGTGTAAAGCTGTACCAAGCTCAGTAGCAATGAGGAAAATGATCTAACAGGGAATAATTTCAGCAGAAGAGAGGATTCTGCCAGGGCAGCCCTTCAGCAGCTATCAGCGGAGATACCGAGTATGAGTCCCTGTATGCTTGAAGCAGCTGCAGGCATCCTTACAGAAGTACAAAACCTCTTTCTTAATATACATGTGACAAAATGTGTTTTCAGAGAAAGAAAAAATGGAATTAGTGTCCCAGTACAGAGCTGAAGTGGAAGTAATCACATTATCTCTTCAATTTCACATCTCTCTCCAATATCAAGTTAAAGGATTACGGTTGGTTTTGTCTGGACTTGGAATAAAAGCATTTTGTGTTTTGTATGAGGTTTTTTTTTTTTTTTAATCTTATGAGGAATATTGAAAAGCTTTGAGAAATGTTCCAGTTGGAAACTTTGTGTTTCGCTTCTGTATTGCACGTTGGTGTGTGCCAGTTGTGAGCTGGGAAACAATGTAGAAATGTTAAGAGTGGAAAACATGGTGGTTCTGAAACAAGTTCAGAATCCATGAACAGTGTTTCAAGCTGCTCCTTTTAGAGCGTTTCCCCGCAGAAGCACCCCTACAAAATACCCCAGTTTTGAGGAAAAGAGCACATTTTACAGGTTTTTTTCATTGTAACTTTTTGAAGCATCTCTGATGGAAACGCAGGACAAGTAGGTTGTGTGTGTGAACGCCGTGCTCGTGTAAAAACCCACTACGCTCGCTCAGATACGCTCTGCAGGGTGGTTTTTTGCACGGCACACAAACATCTGCACGCCCACACAGCCTAACCGTAAAGAGTTTAAGCTGTGTAAGGAACATATGGCTGATTTTCCTTATCTTCTGCTCATTTGCCAGCCAAACCGTAGCAGTAATTAGAAGTTTGGTAATCTACCATGTGTGTAAGCAACATAAGTTTGTTCTTCCTCTCCTTTCAGAACTAATCTGTGTAAGAAGTAGCATTTTTTTTCTCCAGTTTCTAAAGTTTTGTTCAGCTAAACGTACTTTGGAATTTTATGATGTTTATGTGGCACTTCTATTTAAATGATTACATTGGAGCTGGAGCATGGCACAAGCTATAGTATTTGACAGACACTACATACAGAATGGCCTAATGTCTTCATGAATCTTGAATGCTTTAGAAGTCTAGATTTTATATTATTAACTTATTTGGCAGATTTAGGAGAATAAAAAGATTAACCCCAAATGCAACATGCAGCAAACAGTTGGGTACCTTTATTTCCATCTTGCAAAAAATGGCATGAAAAACTAAGGATCACTGACAAGAGATCCAACCTGGATCTTTGGGTTCTCTAGCAGCTATTTAATTTTATTTTGTTTGAAATTAGTAACTGTCTAGCTATTTATTCCAGTTAAGGAGTAACTAGTTGTCAGGCTCCTTGCTCTTAGACCCAGTGATGTCCCCGTGGTGCGGTCACAGCTGTGCTCTGGGACGTGAGCAGAAGGTTTGTGAGTGGAGAGCTTTCCTTCCAGGGATGCTGGTCAGTCAACCAGGATGTTGCTTTTCTTTATAAACCTCTCTTGCCTTTCATCTCCTTGTGTTGGGCTTTTAGACCCCAAGTTTGGGACTTACCTGTGATTTCCAGCTTATCTGGTTGGTGTGGGTGAAATGATCCAGCCCCGTGCCCGTGGCAGCCATGCCAGCCCGGAGCATGGACCGGCATGGAGAGCAGCATGGCCAGGGGGGCCAGGTTGGAATAGATGTGGAGGAGGAACGCGGAGCTGCTGCGCTTTTCTCTGGGGAGAACTGTCCCGGCGGAGGAAAGCAGATAATTTGTACCAGTGTGTGTCTGTATGGTTGTGTCCGTATGGCTGCATGGGTGAAAAGATCTCTCTAGCTGTGCTGCAAATATGCACAGACCCTAAAGAAGGGCCTGTGGGCACCTGGGGCATACATCTTCAAGACAGAAAGCTGCCCAGCGAGGCCTCTCTGGAGAATTTGGACAAGGAGGTTGTGCTTGGCTGAGTCTTTCCTCCCAGCCTTTCTGCAGGTGTTTTATCTCGCCATGTACAGGCTGTCAGGGAGCTCCTGAACACCTCTGATGGGGGTGCCCAACGTGGTTTGCTTTAGGGCATGCGCTCAGCAATGGTGGAAGCAGCTCCTTGCTCTTGGGACACGTCCCTGCCCTTCTCTGAAACACTCTGAGAAGTGCTGATAGCATGTACATCACTTGGGAGCCTCCGGGGTGGGAAGTACTTTTTGCCTGCTCCTAGGGTGCATTGGGG
>NW_009628523.1:3171-11812 GCF_000690535.1 Cariama cristata
CCCAGCAGCCCACAGCGAGCGTGGCAGGGCCCCGTTACAGCCCCTTATGCTACCAGCTGCTCCCACAGGTGTTGGGTTATGTCTGCATAGTGTATGAAATATAATCAAAAGGATTGTTCCACAAAGTGATGTAAAAATGGCAGAGCACAAGCTGAACAAACATGCATAAAGATGCTGCTGAGCATTAACGTCGCAGACAGCTTTCCTCTTGGCTGATGGAATCACTATTTTATATTTATGCTCATTTGGGAGATCTATAAATATATAAAAGAAGAAAAAAAAAAACACATAATCAGGCAGCTGTAGATGAGTTTTACTAATCCACAAATTCATTATTCAAGCATCTAAAAATACCTGCTCCTTGCTGAAAGTAGAGGATGATACTACAGGAGGAGGAGAAGTGGCTGGTACTGGGGCTGGTTCATTTTCATGGAAAATTGTGGGAGGAGAAGTTGCTGTTACTGGTGATGTTTCATTTACATGGAAAATTGTGGATGCCTTATGATATGATTACAGCTAAGATTTCCCCCCTCTAAACAAGTGGCATACAGTGTGATTATTCAGTTTGATGTAAGCAGACAGATCAGAAAATATATAAATGTGTAATGGTAATATTTCTTATTAGCTCAGTTGCCCCAGGCCAGGGGGGCTGGGAGGCTCCGGTGTATCCAAACGAGCTTTGCAAAGTTACCGTTCTTAAGGCGCTCTTCATCTACGTCAGAGCAATGATAAGTAAATGTGAATTCAGATGCCCTAGTAACGCTTGATAAAGCATGTTAGTGAAGGTGAAAAGTGACAGCCAAACCCAAAAATATTCTCAAGTAAGAAGAAACAAAATTCACCACAATGTGGTTGGCGGTGGGAGGAGAAATTTGCAGTACCATGACTGTCCCCAGATGGAATCAGCAAATTCTGTTGTGTGTGTGTGTTTTTAGGGTCGTTCAATAGAAGAAAAAGAAATTCCCTCTACGTAACTGTGACTCTCCTCATTGTGTCAGTATTAATTCTAACGGTGGGCCTAGCTGCTACAACAAGAACCCAAAATGTGACTGTTGGAGGTTATTACCCAGGGGTTATTGTAAGTATAGAACTCCTAGGTAGGTCTAGAAAACTT
Source organism: Cariama cristata (assembly GCF_000690535.1). NCBI lineage: Eukaryota > Metazoa > Chordata > Aves > Cariamiformes > Cariamidae > Cariama > Cariama cristata. The sequence goes on from NW_009628523.1 coordinate 4,286, forward strand.
ATTGCCTACAAAGTCCCTTGTAATGCTGCATTTGTTATAAAGGGTGATCTTGTCCTGAATATTATGCTCAGCTACTTCATTGCCATTTGATTTATTTGTTTTATTATTATTTTGCACCTGCTACTCATTCCCATGCAAAAATCCCATCCAAGTGGCAGCTTCCTCTGACCTTAGGTAATAACATGCTTTTGAGCTAACGGTGAGACAGATAAATAGGTCTTATGTCGGTCAAAGCAACCTTAGAACTTCTTTGCTTGCATATATCACACTAACCCCAGGCAGAAGGAAGGCAAAGAAGGACCAGAGGTGCCAAGAACAGTTGAGAGCCCAGGTGTTGAAATACTGTTCACATGAACTGATGGTCATAAAGTTCACTTGCAGAGGTGTTTAACGATTAGGAGTTCCTGAATGAGGAGAATATTGCGTGTTAGCAATAGCTGTGGCAGCTTGCCAGGAAGGCATGCACATCAAAGCAGCTAGCACATCCATTTCTTCTTTTCTGTTATCAACAGATGAAAATGGGAAAGGACAATCTTGTAGCTTCAAATGGCTTAATTTACAGAAGACCACTGGTGCCCAGTCTTCTTGCCAGTAGATGTATAACCTTCTGCAGAAGCACAAGGGGCAAGTGCATCGTGCCCCTCCCGGCATGAGCAGAGGTCTAACACGAGCTGGAAAGCAAGTCCTGGTCTGTTCCTGTGTGTGTCTGACACATGCCCACAAAGCAGCACAAAAAGGACTGAGCTGCAGCCAAATTAGGTGTCTTAGCAGGTCGAGTGTAACTGCAGCCCTCCAGCTAGAGGGTCCTGGTGTGACAGCTGTGGAGTGCTGTGCATTTAGGTTTGGAGGCTTAAAGCCAGTGGAGACTTGTTCTTGCCTTATTGCGGTTTGATTTATTTGCCACGCATCGCTGATCTCAGGGAGGTTTATACTTCTCTGTGGACAAGCTCTTCTATGACTGAAGAAAGCCCCTTTACAGCATTAGTGTGGAACGTTGTTATAGACTGTGTTGGGCCTCTTTGGTTTAGGATTGGTTTTCTGGCTTGTCCCAATAACTCCTGCATTTAGGCTTGACCTTTTTTAAAGAGAAGTACGGGAGGAAGGTGTCGAGGAAGGTGTTGAGAAAGGTGACAGGCTGGCTTCAAACAATCCGTGCTTAGCCTACGCTCTGTCAGCCTGAGTTGAACCTCGTGCTTCAGAGCAGGTCCTGCAGACTGCTGCAGATGGGTAGAGCCTGTTGTTCACGTCCCCTTGACATCTTCCGTGCTATTTATGGTCCGGGAACGTCAGCATCGCTTACGCTTCTGTAAGACTCGGTCTGCTCAAGGAATTAATGAATTCCTGGACTTGGGAAGGGTGTTGAATTACTTTATTCAGAGGCACCCTGACAGTTTGTGTTTGTCACCAAATTTCCCTTCTCAGTTAGTTCATTAATCCTCTGCGTGGAAATGTGTGACAACCTCGCCTGTCTCCCTGCACAGAAAAACATTTCATTGTGCTGCTGGATGCTTCAGCAGGCGCTTAAAATAGCCGATGTTTTGTAACAAGCTGGGATTTCTCCCTTTATGGTTGAAAAAGGGCTTGCCGCGGTGCATGAGTACTCGGTGAGTTGTCCCCAAGCAGGTGCCTTCCACAGCTCCTTGCAGGTCTTGTCATCCAGAACTTCACAGGAACGTTAGGCCTGCCTGCATCTCGGTCAGGGGTTTCTGTGCACTGTTAGTGGTGCACTGCTGTCAGTCATACCCTGAGTACCCTGTACTGGTAAGGAAAAGACAGAGCCAGAAGTCTCTTCGTGTGCCGGGTGGCTTCTTCATCTGTGGACCAGATCCATGGATGGCATCACCTCACAGGACATCAGATGCTCATCACTGCCATGCCCAATGCGCCATTCTTTCCTCCTTTAACTTGTGTGTCTTGGGCAGACATCTCTTGTACAAGGAGGAAACATGCAAAGAAGTGGCTGTCTGATGAGGAGCACTATCTTCCCAGGCCTCTGCTCCCAAGGAAAGACAGAACCGGGCACTGGAGACCTTCCACGCATCAGTGGGATTTTGTTTGGTTGAGGTTTTTTGCAGGGTTTGGGTTTTGGGGATTTTTTTCCCAAACAGTGCAGTTCCTCATTGACACAACTGGAGGAGCTGAAGCAGAGGGTGCAATGACATGTCCTGTGGCCAGGCTGCCTCCATCACCACCGACACCTTCATGACTACATCTGTGACCACCCTGGCTCTGCCTCTGTGGGAAATACCCTCACCTGTGGCTGGATGACTGACCTGGGCCTGGGAAGCCCAGGGTATAACAGTGATGCTCCGCAGACAAGAGTAACGATCAGGTGCAGAGGGCAAGCACCCACCTTATGGAAGTGAGGCTCTGGGGCACGCATGTGTTGTCTCCAAGTTACACCAGCTTCCAGCATCTGTGTAAATGACTGACCTTTCTTAGGCTTTGACTGGGAAACCTCTTCTGTAACGGTTCCTTGTCAAGCATGTTGGCCTGCGGCTTTACTCTGGAAAAGCACGTTCATTTTGTGTCCTGTCCTCTTTTCAGACAGATATCCCAGGGGATCATATCCACCAGCAAAATAAGTGATGCAATTGATGCAGATTACTAAGATCTCTTTGTCCCATCCAGAAAAGAACAAGTGGTTTTGCCATTTATGCAATGAGAATTCCCATCAATTAATGAGAATCCACCGATTTATTTGATCTTCACCCGTTGGATGTACAGACTTGCTCTAATTTCTTCTTTCTTATTTATCTTAAATTATCTTAAGTATTTCGCCTTTTGGTTTGAGGCTGCTCTGAAACTCCACGTGGACATTTCCCTTAAACATGTTGGATCAAGCTCAAAGGGCACAAAACGTTTTTCTTGAGCATTTGCCTTCGGTGTTTGTTGCCACACAACTTCCTTGCTGCTCAACATCACCAGACAGAAAATAGTGTCTGGATCCATGTTGCTGTTAATGCCTGGATCTCCCAGCTTTGGGGCTTGGAATTGAACTGTAAAACTCCTGTCACTTGGGGAAGGTGAGGGTTTTCACTTGCCCAAGCCAAGTAAAATAATAAGCCCAGAAGCACTGGCAGATCAATTTAGGGCAGTTCAGCAGTGCCCCTGGCTCTCTGCCCTGCCTGCCCGCTGCCCCAGTGTTAAGCAGCACCTGGCTTCATTGCTCTGCTTCCCACCACGGTAGTTTGTCCCTGATGTGGGGACAACGGTCTCCAAGATCTTGGAGTGCAAGGCAGGCATCTGGGAAGCAGCAGCCTGATCGGCTGGGGGGCGTTAAGCCAGCAGCCCTTGCTGCCCACGGCACTGCACCCAGTGTTACTGGGCTTAAGCAGAGCGGGGGAAGATTTAAGCCCAACTTTTCATCACGTTTTTGTCTGCTGATCCCTGCACGTGCTTCTGCTTGTTAGTATCAGATTTATTAAACCTTTGTTTTCTATTCCTGGATCTTAAAATATCAATTCCAGGTTAGTTGACTCATTCTTGAATCACTGCAGCTTGTCTCGTGCCTTATTCTGCTTCCTGAGGAGCTGGCCAGTTATTTGGCATTCTCGCCTGGATCTTCACTGCCCCCCTAGTCTGTTGACTGGATTTATACCAGCTTAATATGACCAGGCTAACTGTAGGGCTTTTCTGGCATTTCTCATTTTGCCGACCCACAGAAGTGGAGTTGGATATGCTCTACACCGATCAAAGACCTTTCTCAGTGTGACACAGAAGTACTTCTGCATCTCCTCCGGTAGCCTGTGGTTCTTGGTTGAACTCTCTGTTTCTGGCCTGGCTGAGGTGTGCTCTGTCCTAGAAACTTCTATTTAGTGTAGCTAAACAGCTTAAGGCTATGGGGAAAACAGGTGAGAAATTGCACTCCTGGCTGACTTCACTGAGCTGAAATAAGAACAGTGTTGTCAGTTATGGCAGCAAGAAAAGACGCTTTGCTGGAGTAGCTTATTCTGTTGGCTGGGCTGGTGTGAGCTTTTCTGGTAGAAGAACCTGGTTGATGCATCCTCACCCTTGGAAATGAGGGAAGAGTAGAAGAAAGCTGAAAACTGCTACATCTTCCTGAGTATAATTCTCCCTTATCTCATACTTCACATCAAGAAACTTAGGTGATTGCTCGCACCCGTGGTGAGGTTACAAAAGCCTGGTCCTGCAGATACTAGTGATGTGGTCCTGCTAGGTTTGCATCTGGAGTGTGCGTAGGGTTGTTCCAAGACTGCAATGCATATCCTCATCCACCAGCCATTTCTCAGCATCACTGGGGAGGGGATGGAATTCAGAACTCATCCTTTTAGTTTCTACACACGCTTTTAATGTCATATAACACTTGATAGTTCCTGCTAGCGAGAGACTCCACTGATTCCTTGCTGAAGGAAGGGTGCTCACACATCCGCAGTATGTTGTTTTGCTGCTTCTGGATTTAATTGTGTTCTGTCTGTATGTAAAATATGTTGGATATCCTCCTGATCTAAATGCTAACAATATGTTGTTTTTCAGCTTGGTTTTGGGTCATTTCTTGGAATAATTGGATCAAACTTGATAGAAAACAAAAGGCAAATGGTAAGTTCATTATAAAAACTATTTTAAAAAACAATAGTAACTCAAATTTTATATGTAAAGAGTATTATTGGTTTTCCTAACTCTTCCAGGGTAGTGTTGCATACCTCTTGAGAACTAGAGATGGTTTCTGGCAGCCCAGGAGAACAAGGCTGTTAACCCTGATATTTTTAAATTTAAAAAAAAAAGAAAGTTCAAGGAAGCACAAAGTGACTATACACAGTCTCATTGAACTCAGTGGGATTTTTTTAAAGGGCTTTAAATTGAATGTTTGGAGTTTTCAAGATAGTCAGTGCTTCACAGACTCATGCCCAGTGCTTTTTCTTGTTAAGCTGTCACAGTATGCGATATATAATATGGTAAATAACCTAAACACAATACGTTTATTTTAAATCTTTTAAAATAAATTCTTAGAGGCTTGGAGCTCTGCAAAAAATTGCTTTTGGCCACTTTCTATTCTAAGCAAAGGATAGAGCAGAAGATCAAGGAGGTGGTGTAACAGCCCGGAGACTGGAGGTGAAAGCCCTCAGAGGGCCCAGCAGAAAGCCCTTCCTGAGGACAGGACTGCTCAGAGCTCTGCTCTAGATACGTCTAGAGAGTAAGTCATGCAAGATATTGACACAATGAAAAGCATGAAGGCTGGTGTAATTCAAAAGCAACCAACTTCTTCAGTGTTGCTGATTAACATGCGTGCTGCTGGTCCTTGTTTCCAAACACCTCTGCAAGTAGGAAAGAAAAACCAAGAAACTTTGCATGCTGTAAAGCAGCAGTTGAGGACCTGAGAAGCCCAGAAGATGCTGGCTAGACCAGATGTGCAGACCACAGCGATCTCTGGTTCCCTCCTCATGCTTCAAGGAGACTTTTGTGGGCTGGGCAACCACTGTCTAGGCAGGTCTTTGGTGTCCCATCCCGTGGGAGCAACGTTTAGAAGAGAGCAGGTGGGCAGTGAACACGTAGATAGCACAAACCAGATGAGACTGGCACTGCTGATACCGTACGATCACAACTGAGCTTGTGCTGGGGTGGGAGGGGGTCTCTCTCTGCAGTGTGGACAGAGCTGGCCCAGATTTGGCAAGCACAGGAGACTTGTGTGGACTTGGCTGGGTCTCTAATGGCCCCTAAAGATGTTTTGCAGAGAGTGTTTCACAAACCCCTCATCTTCCTGCCTGTGCCTGAAGGTAGGGGCTGCAGTGCTTGGAGGTGTCAGTAACAGGGCTTAGGGTGGGGGGAAGTCTCTTGGGAGAATTTAGCAAAAGGTGTGGGTGGAGAGAGATCAAAAGAAGTTGGTACCTGATGCAGTCCCGGTAGGCTGTCGAGTTCAATCTTTCCTAGCCTGTTTTCTCTGCTTGCTGCGTGAGGCTGGCTAGAGGTAGCATTGGGGAGGTACAGTCTGGATCCTGGGGTGCCCTGGGGACACATCTGCCTCTGCTCAGCTCTCCCGGGAGAGCAGCTGCAATCCCCCTGCCTGGTGGTTGCCCCATGTTCTGGCAGCAAGATCCCTCCAGTCTTCCTCGTATGAGGTTGCACAGGGCCAAGGGGGGATCGTGCTGTCCCTGCGCCCTGGCCCAGCACTGCTGCCTGCTTTCCCAGGGATGGAGCTGCCTTTGTAGGTCAAGGGGGGCTCAGGGATCAGCTAAGCAGGGTGTGCTGCTGACCAAGGCTGCACAAGGAGTTCAGAGAGATTCCTCCTTGTCCTAATCTGGAGGCTGGGCTGGGCTGCTTTGCCCTTTACTTTGCAAATAGCATGGTCCCTGCAGAGCAGGAGGGAGAGGGTGAGGCAGACCCTGTAGAAGAGAACTGCGTCCCCACAGCCGGACAGGGGGCAGGGGGGGTGGGTTTCCCAGTGAATATTTTTTGTTGTTTTTACCCTGGCTCTGCAAGAGCAACATGTCCTGTTCTTTCTGTCCTAGCAGGATTTCTAAGCCTCTTGCTCGTCATGTATTAGCAGCGTGTCAGGGTCTGGTTGAGCAATGACCATGTTATGCCAGTCCTGCATTTTTCACAGGAGTGCCCATGAGTGACAGCGTGGCTCTGACTTGACTTGTTTGTTTATTCTGAAGAGCCCTGGCTAGACTGTGTTTATTCTTTTAATCTCTCTATCGTTTTGTGCCCTAAAAAGTACGCATGACCTGGCTTTGCAGGGATTGCGTCACTGCTGCCCGGGTTGGCAGCTAGTGTGTCTCTGCTCTGGCCGCAGAAAGTACATGCCGTAGCTGTCATTTGTTGTCCCTGTGCCTTAGTCACATCTCCTCCTTGCCCAGGAGCACTTTGCAGTGGCAGCTTTGGCCATTACATGTTTCCATAATACCATTGGCACTGCAGGATTTTATTTTTTTTTTTAAATCTCCTGTGAACTTCCCCAGTGTCCTAGTTTGCTAAAAGGCAGTCTTGGTGCTGCTCGTTACGCAGTTCCTCCTCAGCGATGGCAGGAAGAGCTAAACCCAACTTCTGCTGCCCTGTTCTTGTGCGTGTTTCTGCCCGTGAGCTGGCTGGGGAGCGTGAGGAGTCGAGCAAGCCGGTGTGGCTGACAGCGAGAGCTAACCTGAAGCAGCGCTCCTCGCCTCTCTCCAGCCTGCCGACAGGAATAGACCTCTCTTGGTTTTCCCACCCGAGTGTATTGGCTTTCACGCTGCGCGTCTGCACTTCCCACTTGTCAAAGTAAGGGAGAGCTTTGAGCTTTCGTCCCCCCCGGGGAGGGCCAGCAGCACTGCCCGCCTGCCTGCCCGTGCTGCCAGCTCTGACTTACACCCAAGCTGCCCGCTCAGCAGTTTTCAAGTGAGGAGTCAGCGTTTTACGTGCCTTTGTGACAGTCGCCCATGCCGTGGAAAAGTAATAACCAACAGCTCCACAGCCCATGTGTCACTGGGCCGTGGTCTAAAGGGAACCTCAGCCCAGGACGCTCCTGCTTCGTGGTTCCTGCACTGCCCGAACCCGATTTGTCTTCTCTTGTCCAAATGCTTCTTGGTGTGG
>NW_009628523.1:11842-15899 GCF_000690535.1 Cariama cristata
TTAGATGAGCGAAGACCAATCACTAATATGATACGGCTCTTGAGGGGGACTTCTTCTTGCTACAGTAACAGCATTGTCAACCCCAAATCAAAAATCTTGTTGGCAAATCATGAGATTAGTTGAAAACCATGGGATTTTTAAAATAAATTTGTATGTTTTTATTTGCTGTTTGATGTTCTTTATCATAAATTCTCAGTGTTCAGGTTTTAGGCTTTTCTTTCTCCAACTGAGAGAGGGGAAACTGTAAATAAAGTGAACAAACCCATTTCTAACGCCAGATCCTTATATCCTAGTGGGGCTGTTATGAAAGTATCGTCATTAACCTTGTATTATTTCAAATACCTATATTAGCAGCTCCTATCTGCAAGCAGGGTCAACTGACAAATACCCTCATTGTATATATTTAGTGTTTGGCTCACTTCCCATTTCCAAGGCTCATGCTATTTAGGGAGAATATCCTCTTTCATGTAGGTATGAAACAAAGGACAGGAGAGAGAAAAATTAAACTTGCTACTAAATAACCTAAGCCATAAAACCCATTTCTTCTACCCCGACTGTAACAAGCTGTGCTTCCTCCCCTTGTGTGGTTTCACTGGTTGCGGTAGTGAAACTGTGTGACCGCTGTGATGGATGGCACAAGTTGTGATCCAGGTGTGGAGATGGCGTGGGTCTGAGTGGGGAGGAAACGCTGGTGTTTACAGCTGACAGAAACAGCGTCCCAGCGTAGGACTGATCCTGGAAAACTTGTCACCTGCTGCCATCTGCAAGTACTTTGTGGCACAGCATCTAATATTGCAGTAACAGCTTCTTAGGAGTGGCCGTGACCTGTTCGTATGGTCATTGGGTTAATTTCACAGTCTGCTCTATCTACTGCTGCAGTTTTTATTTGCAGTAGGACAATGTATGTCTTGAATACTTGCCTCCTCTAGAAAACCATTTTGTTTTCTCTCATTTTGAAGCTAACTGAAGTAAGCACTTGTACAGGGACCATTCCCACTGCCCCAGGTGAGCCGTCCTGCATCTCCACTCATTGCTCAAGCTGACCTGGTCTGCACATGGGTGTTGCTGGAGAAGGTCTGTTTTCACTGAGGGAGGTTTAGGTAAAAACAGTGTGATTAACCTAAAAATCCTGAGATACTTTAAAAATACATATAGGATCCTTCTGGTTTGTGTTTGTCAAGGGTTTTGCCTTGTCTTTCTGAGAACTGGATCCTTGTGCAGCAGTAGGAACCAAGGTCTTCGAGCAAACTTAGCACCCAGAGCTTTAAAACAAACATCCCCGTGCCAAGAGACCTGAGATATCTGTCAGTGCTGGCCAAGCTAACTGTTATTTTTATATTTGTTCTATTAGTGATTTTTACTATTGCTCAAAGCTCTCGATAACCGGAGTCACCTTTGTATTTGTGGAGAAGCAGTCTTTAACAGCTGCCAGCAACTGGCAATTGAAGGCTGTGATCACTGGAGTGGAAAACCGCCAGGGGAAAACCCACTAAAGCTTCCAGTTCTTTAAATGGAAATACTGCTATTCCCCAAGCTACATCTTTGTGAACCTGTTTGTTTGAATGCCACGCTTGCCCTCCCTCCTGTCCCGTCCCCCTCGGTGGGTGAAGGTGAGGTTATCTTTTAGATTCTCTGCGCGGTAATTGGGAGTGATGACAATCCCTCTAGAGGTTCAATCAAAGTCACACATTTACTGAAAACTTGGCCAGATTACAACTGATAGTGGCTTGGCAAAAGTTATCATTATATTACAACAACAAACTCACAACAATTTTACCCTTATGTGCGCAGAATGAAATACAACAAACTCTCAACAATTATTACCCTCATATGCCTAGAACGAAATACAGAATCAGAGATGGAGAGAGAGAGAGAGATGTGAGGGAAAGAAAAGAGAAAGGAGGGGTATCACCACCCTTGGATCCAGTGATGGTCTGTCTTTCTTTTGGTTGTGGTCCTCAGGTGGTGGGCATGCACATGGCTCCTTCAAACTTCTTTTATAGACTTCAACTTCGCCCCAGGGGAATGGATTTGCCTTTGCTGGTGCATGGGTAATCTTTGCTTCAGAAAGTTTGAGAAATGGATCTGGGGTACCAGAGGGGCTGCAATGGTCTTCTAGCCCTTTCCCCCTTTTTCTTTTTGTGCAACCAAGGTATGACCTTTTGTCTGCACAATCGCAGTTTGCGGACACCTACATGCAAACAACAGACAGTAAAAAGTAGGTTCACAAGGCAATGCTCCCTCCCCTTTTTCCTCCTCCACAGGATGCACCCAGTTCCTCTGTTAGTCACGAGGCGGATGTTTGCAGCACTCATTCATTAATCAGTCCTCCACACCTCCGCGGCCCTGTCGATATCCCCGATGTGCCTTGACGAGGGAGATTGGGATCGGTATTGGGAGCTTTGTGTGTGATGAGCTGGTCTGAACCCCGCTGGCAGTGGCTGAGCTGCTGCTCGGGAGTGAGGAGAGGGGTTGTGTCAGCACTCATGCATGGTTCCCCCAGCTGGGCGTTGGCAGAGGCGGTGTTTAAAGTGGTGTAGTGGGAGTAGAGACTTTATTTCTCATACCTGGGTTGGGATTTGCATATTTCTGGTTTACCTTCTGTATGCTTTCGCCCTTATTTTAAGAACGGGCAGGATGAGGCCAGTCAAAGATGATCAGACCAATCTGACCTTCCCCCTTGAGCTGAAGGTGGAAATCTCTCTCCCAAGGGAAGGCCCCCTGGCCTGTGCTCGCTGCAACCCGGCAGGGAGGAGCCCAGCCAGGCTGCTGTGAGGCTGTACGACACCGATGGCGTAGGCTGGTCACCTGTCTTCTGGTCTCATGGCTTTGTGCTTGTGCCTGCATGAAAGCGTTGTTTCCTGAAGACGCAGTCCCACCAGAGAGGTTTGCATGCTGCAGTCTCCTGTATCCTTACAGCCTAGGAAATGTTCACAGGAGCAGCTCCCTACAGGGCTCCAGGATGGGGAGAGAAGAAATCCTCTCCTTTCTCTCCAGGGAAGAGTTGGGGACAGCAGCAGCCAGAAGAGGTGTATCGTCAGCCTAAGTTTAGCGCTTTGGAGTCATGGAAAAACTTGCATTACAATATCAAGTCCCCAGAGAACCAGTCTGGCACGATGCTACTGCTCGTGCTGCCTTGCAGGAGCAGACGCTCTCCTTTGAGACGCACATCCCGTTGCCCTCAGTGAGACCAGTCCGTGCAGCCTGGGCAGACATTTGGGTCATTGGTTGCTTGAGGGCTTATTGACTGTGGTTTACGTATCCTCGTGGAAAGGGCGTGAAATGCTTGGTTGTGGAAAGGCAGATGATACTTTGCTTTGTTTTCCTTTCTCAGCTGGTTGCATCGATCGTCTTCATCAGCTTTGGCGTCATTGCTGCGTTCTGCTGTGCCATAGTAGACGGTGTCTTTGCTGCCAGACACATAGTAAGTGCTTCCAGGAAAACACAGGTCCTGCAATGCTTTTACTCTAGGAAAACAAGTGATGGTGTCCATAATCCTGTATCAGGCTACATCAAAGCCTGTAAATATATGTCATGTGCTGAATGTTGTTTTAAATCATAAGCTTTAGAAAAATATATCAGTTTTTTTAAAAAAATATTTTAACATTAGCAGCAAGCATGAAGGTCTTAAAACTTTGCTTTAGTTTTTTTGTGTATGCTTTATGTGTTTACTCTGTCTCAAAACTATAAGATGTAATGTGAATTACAGCTATTGCCAAGGGACAATGTATGAGCAGTAACAGCTATTGTATTTTAAATGTTAGCAGAGGTAGTTGTTAACGCTGATTGAACCACTGGATGTTGTAGTAGAATGAAGAAATTTGATACAAAGCTCGTTAAAGCGTTGCAGTATAAACAGGAAGCACTTGCAGTAGGTTCTCAGTTTCCATTCAATGACTTAAAAAAAAAAAACGAGCTACTGCTGTGATGACCAATCGCTAGTACAGCGGGATGTGCAAAAGCATCAGTTATTAGTGTAGAAATGAAAAAAACGCAATTCCATTTCAGCTTTTTAATTGGAATTTATAACTGCTGTCGTGGTTTAACCCCAGCCAGC
>NW_009628524.1:0-1820 GCF_000690535.1 Cariama cristata
CTGCCAGCCTGATGTAACCCCATTTACTAGATCTAGATTTACATCCATAAATACAGCTCCAATTAAACAAGGATACCTGTGCCTGGTATTGGGAGTCAAAATACACTTCATCTGCATAAACCTGTATCTTTTTCTTACCAGTAGCAGCCCAATGTGCTCAAGTGTTTGGTCTTCACAAAAACGTTTCATTTTGTTCCTTATGACTTTCATAGGAAAATTACGTAAGTTCTCACCTTCTGCAGATATGATAGGAAGCCTCTTGAGTCCCTGACCTTCATGCTTATATCACAGAGATTCAATCCTGATACTGCAGGAGTCAATGGAAAGACTCTCCTCTACTCCAGCAGCATAAAATCAAAAAAGGTGATGCATTATTCTGCAGCCACGTTACCTCGAACCAGAGGTAGAGCCTCCTGCTACAGTCTTTTGTACCATAGGAAGCTAAGAAAGCACACTTTGCCTTTCTGGCCTGTGGCAAGACCAACTCAGATGGTGCTCCCCTGCAAACACGCCACTGTTCAGGTCTCCGGCTGCAGGGAGTGCCTGAGCCTGGCGCCGGTACCAGAGGGCAGCAGGGATAACACCTGCGTGTGCTGCGACCAGGTGGGTGATCTGGTGGCAGAGCTAAAAGAGGAAGTGGAAAGGCTGAGGAGTATCAGGGAGTGTGAGAGGGAAACAGACTGGTGGAGCCATGCCTTACCATCCTTGAGACAAATGCAGTAAATGGATGCTTCGCAAGAAGCAAAGGACCCCACAGCCTCATGCCACCAGGCAAATGGAGGGGACTCACGAGACGAGGGGGAATGGAGATGGGTCCCTGCTCGGAGAAGCAGGCAAAGACCCTCCTCGCCTCCCTCGCCCTTCCAGGTGCCCTTACACAATAGGTACGAGGCTCTGGAGCTGGACGACCAGACAACTGATAATGTAGATGAAGGTTCATCCAGGAGGTTGCCTGGGGCAAGTAGTCAACCCCACACATTAAGACTACATCCGAGAGGAGTAAAAGAAGGGTAATTGTCATAGGGGACTCCCTTCTCAGGGGAACAGAGGGCCCGATATAGTGGCCAGACTCATCCCACAGGGAAGTCTCCTGCCTCCCTGGGGCCCGGGTAGGAGACGTCACCAGGAATCTCCCTGGTCTGGTCCAGCCCTCTGACTATTACCCACTGTTCCTCTTTCAGGTTGGCAGCAATGAGGTTGTGGAGCATAGCCTAAGGGCGATCAAAAGGGACTTCAGGGCACTGGGAAGATTAGTTGACGGATCGGGAGCACAGGTAGTGTGCTATCCCTTCAGTAGCAGGGAAGAATACTAGAAGGAACAGGAAAACCAATCTGATTAACGTGTGGCTCAGAGGCTGGTGCCATTGGTGGAATTTTGGCTTCTTTGATCATGGGGTGGTTTACACGGCATCAGGCCTGTTGATGGCAAATGGAGTTCACCTGTCTTAAAGAGGGAAGAGGATTCTAGCCCATGAGGTGGCAGGGCTGATTGAGAGGGCTTTAAACTAGGTCCGAAGGGGGATGGGGATAAAACCCTGAATGCTGGAGGTGAGCCATGGGGCAGCAGGTCAGTCTTAGAGGGGAGGTCGGTAGCCCAGCTGAAGTGCATCTACACCAATGCACACAGGATGGGCAACAAGCAGGAAGAGCTGGAAGCCGTGGTGCAGCAGGAAAGCTACGACATAGTCGCCATCATGGAAACATGGTGGGATGAGTCTCATGACTGGAGTGCTGCAATGAATGGCTATAAGCTCTTCAGAAGGGATAGGCAAGGAAAGAGAGGCGGCGGAGTGGCTTTATATGTTAGAGAGTGTTTTGAC
>NW_009628524.1:2037-2415 GCF_000690535.1 Cariama cristata
CAACACAGCAGAAAGGAAACACTCCAAGAGGTTCCTAGAGTGTGTGGAAGAGAACTTCCTCATGCAACTGGTAAGCGAGCCTACCAGGGGAGGTGCCCTGCTAGACCTGCTCTTTACAAACAGAGAAGGACTGGTGGGAGATGTGGTGGATGGAGGCCTTTTTATCCATAGCAACCACAAAATAGTAAAGTTTTTGGTCCTTGGTACAGTAAGGAGAGGGAACAGTAAAACAGCTACCTTGGACTTCCGGAGGGCAGACTTTGGCCTGTTCAGGGCGCTGGTTGAGAGAGTTCCCTGGGAAACAGTTTTGAAGGCGAAAGAGGTCCAGGAAGGCTGGACATTGTTCAAGGAGGTTATCTTAAAGGCACAGGAGCATGA
>NW_009628525.1:0-2757 GCF_000690535.1 Cariama cristata
GCTGCCCGTTTTAAGAGCCAGCCCAGCCTAGTCTTAAATGGTGACAACGTGTCTCAGAATAAATGCAGAGTTTTGTGTCTCAGATCTGTTCTTCAGAGCTTACCACTTTAAATGCCTAGATATTATCAGGCCTGTGAACATCCTTTTACAACTACGTGCAATAAAACACTACTGTTTCTAAGCGTCCTCCCACTGCAGTGGGAGTGAAGGGGTCGGCATAGAAAATGATTTCCAGAGTAGAGAGCTGCCATTCCCAACAGTTTGGCACTTGGAAAAAGAAAATGCCACTTGGGAGTGTCTCCAGGTGTATTTCTGCCATCATCTCCCATGATCAAACTCAAAGACTTTTGAGATCTTTAAATATAGGGTGAAATAAAACTGTATTTTTTTCTGGTTGACTGAGAACCATAACTTCCCATCTACCTATGACATTTAAATGCAAAGTATCTAAACTGAGATAAGCAGTAACACAGCCTCATGGGGTTTTCACCGTTTCTCCTCCAATTCACTTAAAATTCACAAAAGGCTAAAATTTTTATAATCTTTAATGTGTCTAGACTGCATCTTTGAAAGTTCCCAACCATATGGAAGCTTAAAGTTCACTGTTTTTCAGTTCAATGCAGATGCCTAAAGTGGGAGTTTAGACTCTGAAATTGCACAATTGCTTTCTAGACTAGAACTAGGCCTGGGTTTGCCACATGCCGGTAAGAAAGACACACCAGGTCGCGGCTGGTTGTCCCAACTTGAGCCCTTGGAAGCACTGGGCTTGCAGGAATGCAAAGGGACTTTAATCATTACACATCTTTTGAAAGGCTCAAGTGTGAGCTCTTTTGTTGGCTTATGAGGCGATGGGAGGAGTCCATTAGATTTTCCCTGTGCTGGCTGAGCTGAGCTACCACATCATAGTATTGCTGTGGAATTATCATGTAAGCGTACGGTGAACCAAAGCTGGGTTTGCTTAAAGACACATGAGCACATCTGGGGTTTTGTTCAAGCCCTACCTCATTGTCCGAGTTGTTGACAATTGCTTGTTCAATGTTGTCATGTACACAGCGTAAAGTGTTGTAGTTTCTTCTGGGATCTTGCTGTTCTAAGGGACTCTTAGTCTTTTGCTGGGACAGTAGGACAAATCACAGAAAATAGGGACTGTCCCAGTTGTGTTTGTCTGACAACTAGCAAGGGCTCTAGAGGCAAAGCAGTTCAAACACATGGGCGAGTACCTTCAGGACAGGAAAAAAAAAAATGTTAGTGTGAATTTAGACCATCAGCGTCTTTGAAAATCTACTCCTTTTAGCTGCAGCCTATTTCACAAGATTTCTGAACTGCTGCTGGTTATGAGCGTTTGCTCTGTAAACAAAAGAAACCCCCACACCGCCTTGTACGATGTGCTCTGGTCAGGGCTGTTCCCTGGGGCAGGCCCAGGGTGTAAGGTAAGATGTCAGTGAGGAAATCTGCCCTGTGCTCAGCTCTTCTGTGGGAATATTTACATCACACAACTTGGAGTACTGGGGAGAGAAACACCCGTATGGGTTACACGTTTGTCCTAAAGCAGAGGCTGTATTTTAGTAACTCCCATCTTGTATAAGGTAGCCTGATTCCACAAAAACGCACAACGTTCTCCTGGGACTGGACTGAAAGCAGAGTCTGTATTTTAGGACATCTGGTTTGGCCACTGGAGAGCAGTGTTTTGGAGTGGAATGGAGATAATTTTCCCTGACTGTTTGGTAATTCTCTGTTACGGCCATAAAGACTGGAAGCGCTGTACCAGACCTTTCCATGCGTCATTGTGGTGTTTGGTATGTGTCATCTTGGCTTGACATGGGAATGTGAGTCCATTCGGCAGCAGTCAAGGGGTTATATTTTTGAATAGTGTGAGAACAGCTGCAGAGAGCACAGTTATTACTCACAGATTATGTAATGAAGTTGCATGTTACAGAGTGCAATCGTGGTTTACTGTGCTAGATACACTTTACTGACGTCACTGCATAATGTGACACTAGGGCAAGACATTAGCAAAGCCAATAGGAATAATTGCCTAATAGTAGATTATGCTTAAACTAGGGCTCTGAGACCAGCTCTGGCAACTTTGGCTCTTCTGCTTGCATGGCTTTCACTGACCTCCCACTGCCCCTCAGCCCCCTTCCCCCCTGCTGGTGCTGAGAACACGGGGTAGATGGAAAAGGAGGTGCATGTACCTACTCTCCGTATGTTACTTTCTTTTCTTCCATGTTGCTGGGCTTGGGAGGATCTCCAAATAAAAGTAAATAACTAGTAGTGTACCCCACCAGTGGCCAGTAACTAGCGGTATATCCAAGGGGTCAATACTGGGTCCAAGCCTGTTTAACATTTTCATTAATCATAGAATCGTTATGGTTGGACGAGACCTCAAAGATCATCAAGTCCAACTGTATACCCAATGCCACCATGCCCGCTAAACCCGCTAAACCATGTCTCAAAGCGCCACATCTAAACGTTTTTTGAACACCTCCAGGGATGGTGACTCCACCACCTCCCTGGGGAGCCCGTTCCAATGTTTAACGACTCTTACAGTGAAGAAGTTCTTCCTAATATCCAACCTGAATCTCCCCTGGCGCAACTTGAGACTGTTTCCTCTTGTCCTATTGCTAGTTACTGGGGAGAAGAGGCCAACCCCCGCCTCGTTACAGCCTCCTTTCAGGTAGTTGTAGAGAGCGATAAGGTCTCCCCTCAGCCTCCTTTTCTCCAGACTAAACAACCCCAGCTCCCTCAGCCGCTCCT